>NW_021940864.1:14723397-14897566 GCF_001715985.3 Manacus vitellinus | reverse complement strand
ACAAAGGAAACTCCGGCCGCATCCTGTGGCATTAACCCCTAACTGAGCCGATAGGTATGGAAATAATCAACGGGGTGTGAAAGGATTTTGTTCCGCGCCGAGTCTTCGGGTCTGAAATTCAGTAGTGGGAATGGGTTTAAGAACACCAAAGTGTGTGGTTTAAATAGTCTTTGAGTGCACATTTGCTAAAGGACCAGGGGACAAGATCTAGAAAGAATAGGTACTGCAAGAAAAATGAGTGAAATCATGCTCCCACTAGCGTCAGTGGCAAAAGTCTCACTGTTCAGTGGCACTAGGTTGTCACCCTAGAAAGCTGTTTCAAACTTCACATTTTCAAATGATATGAAATACGTTTACAGTCAGGCAGAAAGTAATTGCCTTTTCTAGTCTGTATTTTTTGCAGATTTATGCCATAAGCCCTATCCTGTTACAACAAAACCCACACAGAACAGTGCAACCCACGAGGAGACCTCTATGTTGTAGAGTTTGTGTTTCTATTTGATCTGACATGCTTCACGGAGAAAATAAATGCAAATCCCACATTGCACAAAGCTTATCTGAATATTCAGTAAAACATATTTTCAAATCAGGGCAAAATAGACAAGTTATTTCTTTGCAAGTTTTTCGGCTTAGTGAATCAAGTTTTCGTGCCTTGAGACCACAGAGGGGGCAGGCAGGACATCCAAGACTCTGCCACAATCTCTTCTCAATTCATCCAGAGAGCATCAAATTCACGAGCAGACTGAGGCTGCCCCAGGAGGTATTTTTTCAGCCTTCGGAAAATGCCAGCTATAAAAGAAAGCTGGGTTTACCAAGACGTCAACCAGCAGCCAGCACAGGACTCAGTGCCCAGGTCTCCCAAACAACGTTTCCTAATAAGCAGGTATGTCCTGCATGAGCAGCTATTTCAGGATGGATTTTGGCACCAGGCCCAGGAAAACTGCTTTACAGTGATCTACCTAGAGGTTCCCAGGTACCCACGAGAGACTTGAAATCATGCAGATATTCAGTGGCCCAGGTAACATCCACTTCCCTTTTGCTGTCCTTGCCAATGTATACATTCGGGAGCACCCAGCACTTGCATTCCTGGACAAAAGCACCCCAGGCTGCCGTCTGCGCAATCGATGGGAAATACACTTCCTCCACTCTGCCGCTTGCTTAATTGCTAGTGTTGCTTCTCAAATCCTGTAATCATCATTTTGAACTTGCACAATCTCAGCCAAATGATTCTCATCCAGTCCTCCATCTCGCTCAGACAATGGACGCCCAATTAGTCTGCACTAAATATTTAGAGAAAATGAAGATACAGAACTGGCAAACTGAAATGCTCACCTCAGCTCTCTCCACACCAGCCTGGCTGGTTGCACAGCCAGGGAGTCACATAGCAGCAGGAGTGGGACCTCATAAAACCTAACAAGAGTCCCACAGCAATATGACTCTGTGGAATCACCCATGGGGGCGTAGGACTGTTGGTTTCATCCACAGAACGTGTACTGTGTTTTTCACCCTTTGCAGATGTCACTTTCCAGCCAGCACCCACAGCAGCACGATAAGGAGGGTGCAACTATGAGGAGAATATACACCCCAAAAGTTCCTGGAAATTGATTTATTCTCTTAAACTTTCCTGTCTTTCAGCAGCTTAGAGCCTCTCTTCAGTGTCAATTGACGTGGCTCAACTATATCAGCACAAAGGATACCTTACCAGGAATCACATCCTTCTTTCAAATAGATGAACAATCTGTTCTGTGTAATATGCGTACATTTTTCAGCAATACAAATATAAAAAGTGTTAAAATAATTACCTACCTGTAACAAATATTTTAAGTATCTTTATTAAAGACATTGAATCTAGCCATTTTTTCCCTAACTTCTTTCATAAGCTAGTAAAAATAAATGAGTACAAGCTCTTAAAAGGAAACTCATCATCTGGCATATTTAAAATACATTTTTTCCCTCATTCTTTGCTATAAAGTTGTTAGGAAATGAAAAACTGTACCATCTAGTTTTTTGCAAAAGGGACAGTTTCTGAGTAGTTCTAGGTTATGCACTGAACGGTTACTTTAGCATCACATACGAGTACTAAACAATCAATTTTTTCATTTTAGGTATTAAAATTTTGCTTTTTAGGATTTCTGTAAGATTTCTATATGTATATGAGGCTGAAAACTAATTGGGAGGAAGAAATGTAACTAGATTACCCTTAGAAATAAGGCCTGTTCCAAATAATTCAGGTCAGTAATGGAGGAAAGTGTGTAGCAGAGAGGGTCTAATAAATGATGGGAAGCCTATGATGACACAAGTGAAACTCCATAGATGACTGTGCAGCTAAACATTTTTTGGAAGCAATTCCTGGGGTATACAGACTTCACAAGTAAAACATGGAGTGGGACCATGAAGTAGAATCACAAAGTCGTTCATCTGAGTTACCAACAGCAGAGAAAATAGAAGAGAAAGGGATGGAGCCAGGCCTCAGTATAAGCAGCAAAAGACCTGTTTGGTCTATGGAACTAGGGAATAAATGGTATTAATTGTGTAATCAACACATTTTGAAAAGATAGATCTGATCAAGTCCATTATTAACATCTCCGAATTTAACCCTGACATTTACATAATCTAGTTATTTTTATCAACTTGCTGCCACTCTGTGTTGTGAGTACACTCCAGCAGTTCTCTGTCCACATCCTCCTGTTCACCCTGTCAGATAAGCCATGGTGCCTCACTTTGTCACTGGGTTGCTGTGCATCACTAGAGCGTGGTCATGCATCTCACCACAAAAGTGGACATCTTCCCATGTTGGGTGAAATGACTTCATGGAAGTAGCCAATATTGAGGAAACACCCTTAAAAATGCCAAGTCGCAGTCAAAGCTGAAAGTGATGTATGTAAAATACTCAAATTAGCCCCACAAAGTCCATCAGAGGATTAATTTTTTAGGCATCCCTGTCTGTGAAAGACTGGAGCCATGGTTTATGGTTCTCTAAAAGAACTTTTAGACTTACAAGGAATGTTAAGTCTTTAGGAAAGTCAATGAAAAGGGCGATGTCATCTGAATGCCCTGTTTGCATCATATCGTCTTTCAGACCAATCAATCTCTCATCCTTGAGCAGAGCTGTCCCTAAGCAGCAGAAGGTTACACCCGAGTGGACATAGCACAAGTCTGGTTTTTAGTCTGAATGATTTACTGTTGTCATAAATGATGAGAAAACCATTTTTACAGCTTATGAATCCAATCATTACAGTTTTGCTTCTCTACCCAAGATCATGGGTAACACAGAGAATGTGTCTCTATCCCAGCTAATACAGAGGAAACAAATCACATATTTCTAATGTACCAGAAATGGACAGGCAATTTGATAGCTGTAGATCCAATTCCTTCTCAATGTCAGTTTCTACTCTATCCCCCAAAATTTTGTAATCATTTACAAGAGCACTGGTACTAATTTCCTCTCAAGTCACGGCTGTGTGCTTGCTTACCTCATGTGTTTCAAGAACATAGTGATACCTTCGAGCAAAGGCATGCAATATATGACATCAGAATAACACAGGATGACACATTTTAGGTCATCTGCTGCAGTCATTTGAATGTTAGAGCACACTGTCTCTTTACTATCCCTGTAGCAGTTCTCTTCTCAGAATGGGGATGAATGTTGCAAACAGGGGAAATATTACTTGTTCTCTTCAGGGACCAACCTGAAGAGTCCACTACATGGAAAGCTCCTACACAAGTCTCTTGAACTGTCTTGTTCTGTTATGCTGTTGCAGCTTGTGATCCTTTATTAACATTTCCTTCCTTTTTGCATGGATGTAACTGAGATGCAGTAACTGACTAAAGCAAAATAGTGGCATCAGGACCAAAACAAGAGCCCATTGCTGAGAATAAGATACAATGTTTTAAAAATAAATTTGCACTAACTACTGGAAAGTGTCACAATCACTACTCCATGTGGTTTTTCTAAATAAGTGTAGTGCAGGAGCTTCAAAATGGTCAAAGAAAATACATCAGTGGAAACCTTTTCTTTGAAAAGGCAGCTCCTTCGAAAAGAATACCTTTTGAAATCATGTCAATTCCATGAAAGTGTTTTAAGAACGGCATAAAAATGTTCTGGCAGCTTGAAAGTATACAATTTTTTTTTTCAGAGCAAAACATTTTAATTTCTAAATCACTATGGTTTCAATTTAAATTAGCATAGCATTAGAATACAGTGTAGCATAAATGAAAAGGTGCCATCATTAAACATTTCAATCAGCTTCATTTTTCTTCCAGAAGTTTGGGGGATTTTTAAGGACTTTTCAAGGGTTTCAAGAATTTCCAGATTGAATTCCTAATTAGAACAAAGACAAATCTCAAAAATATTCATAAAAGTGGAATTTTATCCTCTGCATAGCATATGTCCTCCCTCATACTCATAGCATGCTAAATTATGGTAAGATAGCATAGCATAGAATCATAGAATAATTTAGGTTGGAAAAGAACTCTAGGATCAAGACCAATTGTTAATCTAGAACTGCCAAGTCCACCATAAATCATGTCTCTGAGTGCCCCATCTACATGCCTTTTAAATACCTCCAGGGATGGTGACTCCACCACTTACCTGGGCATCCTGTTCCAGCGCTTGGCAACCCTTTAGGTGAAGCAATTTTTCCTATAATCCAATCTAAACCTCCCCTAGTGCGACCTGAGGCCATTTCCTCTTGTCCTATCACTTGTTACTTGGGTGAGGAGATTCACACTCACCTCTCTACAACTTCGTTTTGGGTAGTTGTAGAGAGCACTAGGGTACCCTCTGAGTCTTCTTTTCTCTGGACTAAACAACCCCACATCCCTCAGCTGATTGTCGTGCGACTTGTGCTTCAGACCCTTCACCAGCTCCATTGCCTTTCTCTGGACACGCTCCAGCACCTCCGTGTCTTTCTTGTAGTGAGGGACCCAAAACTGGACACAGCACTCAAGGTGTGGCCTCACCAGTGCACCAGTACAGAGGGATGATTCACTGCCCTAGTCCTGCTGGCCACACTATTTCTGATACAAGCCAGGATTCGACATCATCGTCCAAGTACAACTGTTTAATAAGTGCCATCCACTTCAGAGTTGCGATTCTTTTAGATATACATTCCAAGAATATGTATGATTTTGCAATGCTGTATCACTGCACTATTATTAATATTCTTTCTACTGTATCACAATAGTTTTGTGTCCTCAATTAAGATGAATATTTGATTTGAATAGGAACTGCTCAAATATAGAGGGGGAAGCAGATTGTCTTCTGCAAATTTTATGGTTCTGTCTATGAAGAAATTCAAAGACTGTACAACACATAAAAAGGAGAGCAAGTGACTGAAGTCAGAGTTCAAATTGACAGGATCAAGCTGATACAAACCACAGGGTCATACCCTTCTTTCCAGGTTTCTCTGTCCTAAGAAATAATTGTGAATTTGATTGATTTCTCCCAAATACATTTTTTAAGATGTAACTTAATCTTTTTCTTTTTTTCTCTAGGGTTATTTATCCCATGCTGACACCTGTAATATCTCCCAAATTAGTGTTTGCTGCCAAATTCATTAGCATGCTGTTTACCAGTTTCTCTTAGGACTACTCCACTACAGTTGGAAAAGAAGATTCCTTAGGAAGAAAGGAAGAAAAAAAGAAAGGGAAAGCTAAAGCAGGGTGGAGGATGCTGCAGGAAATGGAGGCAGATGGAAGAATGAGGAAATTATGAATAGAAAAGTAGGGGTAGAAGAGATAATAAGAAAAAGAAAAAAAAGAAACAACCAACCAGAAAAGAAACAGAAATGTCTGGCTCAGTTAACCTCTGAGAGGATACTTAATTTCAAATATGAGAAGTCCACAGACCCAGGCCCATGCCTAAGATTAAGCTTGTTTTTTATTCAGGCCAACATAACATTCAATTTTCTACAAAAGGATTTAAAGCACCAGAGGGAATCCATTGGAAACTTGGTGAGATTAGGGCACCTGCCTCCCACAGGTTTCTTGACATATCTAGGATTTCAAGATATAGTATTAAAATATAAAAGAAATTACGTCAGAGCTCTGTTAGTATTATTTCATATTCAGTGAAGGAACCTGACAGAATCAAATTTCTACTCAGCTATTTAGCACTGGGCTAAGTGTCAAGAAGAAGCAATTCTTTTCCTAAGGCCAACTTGGTGACAATTCCTTGCAGTTCACCAGACATTTTCTTGGAAATAAAATCTGTATCATGGTGAGGCTTTTTGTATAGCTAGAGTCACCACCATTCCCAGGCACAGAAGAGAGGACTAAGCACTTAACATCCTCAGTTGATGTCACCTCTATGGCTCCATATGTCACCATAGCATCAGAACAGCCCCTTCTGGGTGCTAAGATATATACACCTCTGACTCGTGCCAGCACTCAAGACTGTACAGTCTGCTGTGGCTGTTACGTACCACGCTGTACCAAAAGGAGAATGAAATAAAATCTTAAACCTTGACTCACTGCCAGAAACCAGAAGAGGTACTGTTACATGAATGGGGCAGGATTTGCAGAGGGAATACCGGCTCCTTCCTGCATTTTGGAATGAAACTAATCCCCAGAAATATCTCGTTCTGGAAAGTTAAAATTGAGCCTCTTTGTACCTTAAGTCAACTTCCAGTTCTATTGGCCTTCTGAAGCTCAAGGGCATTGCATGATAAATCTGTAAGGTAACAGGTTTCCCATTTTGTACTTCGCTGTACACTAGACTTCCAGAGGGCACCAGGGTCACTGCCATGTTGTGTCTCATATTGCTGCTTGTGATTATCCCAGATGTAACTGTTGGAGAGCAAAATTAAAGCTTTAGCAGTCTTTCCTTTCAGATAAATTAAAGCAATCTTTAAGGACAAAAAAAAGGTCAAAAGCTATAACTAAACTGAATTGTGCCTGAGCCTATTTCATGACGCTGGGACCAGCAGGCACAACCTGGCCTTGAACTTGACACTGATGTCACATATCCTTTTGGGAGTGGTGCCTTGTCAAAGCTGACTCTGGCCTGGCACTGGAAGAGTTTCCTTGGGAGAGTAACAGTGTTGCTCCACCCAAAACTACCCCCAAAAATGGTCTAGGGGTGTCACCGTGCTGAATCTTAGTATTCAACAACATACCCTGGCTTTGTTTAATTTACTAAGATAGATGTCATCATTGCAAGGTCTATCTGTTCCAAATTTCATTTTTATTGAGCTACACTAATTCCAATGGAACTTATTTTTCTTGATTTTTTTTTAGTATTTATTATTAATTAATTCTGGTAAATCTGGTAATATTTTCCTCTGTTCAAAAAGCAACTAAACAACCAACGAATCCTCCAGCTCTAGATTTATATGCATGAAAAAAATACCTTTTTAAATTCCATTTATTACAAATGAATCTGTGCCTAAAACTGACCTCTGGATTTTCCCCAACCTTTGATGAAGTCAGGATTTAGTTTTGAATTTTCATGAAGTCTGGAATTCTTTCATCAGTTTCTTTGAATCTGATTCTTGATCTGCTTGATATACAGAAGCAAGCCCCTAAACTAGTTAATCTTCTGTACACCAGTAAGATTCAATGGTAAAGCCAAATGCTGAAACAAGCATCTTTTTTGATTTAAGAATGTTTCACCAAGAAAAATGTAGCCACATTTTAACCCATGACAGTTATCTGCTTCCTAGTGAAATAAAGTCTAGCATCATATGGAGGAATGGTAGTGGATGGGATACCAGGAAACGGGGGTGAAGAACGAGAGATAGGTAACTCCACAATACCCCCACTCAGTCCTGCTCTGGGACCTGAACCCACCTTGCATTGGGATGGAAAGGATAGGTCCTTCTTTGGTTGTTTTTTTCAGCAACTCGTCATGTCATCTGGCAGGTGGAGAATGCTGGAGGAGATTCAAAAACAGATCTGAGGACAGAAATCCAGGCTTGGAGAATCCAGCATACGCAAGGCAGCATGGGCTGTAAGCAGCTCACTGTGAAGGATGAGAAACTCCTTAAATGCTAACAGCTTCTAAAAAGGTAATGGTTTAATAGGGCTGGAAGAGAAGAGTGTGCTAGAAATTTTCTCAGATATGGTTATGTATATCCTGTTGGGAAATGGACGGGAGGGAGAAGAGACCCATCACTTTCTTCTTAGGTGTTTATTGTAATCAACGTGGAACTAGATAACTTCACATGACAAAGATTTCAGTGGGGGGTGGCAACCTCCTTCCATATAACAATAGAGAGAACAGGGCTTCAGAGTCACAGTGCTCTGTTTATTTCATTTCAGTAGTGCCATTGTTGCAATAGTAACTACAAGCACCTGAAGAACCTCTAAGATCTATAAAAATATTTCCTTATTAAAAACATTACTTTACTGGAAAGCTTTGCTAACATATGGCTAAGACTGCTCACTTGATTCCATAAAGTCGATCTCAGCAGAATTCAAACCTCTGAGAAAGCAGGAAATACAGAGGATAATAAAGCAATAGTCACTTCAACCTTTATAGCAATGCTCAATATGCATTTAATGGAAATAATTCACCTTTTCAGTGAGTGACTTTCAGAGAACATAACATGTAACTATTGCACAAGCACACCTCTTTGGAAAAGTGGACTGTATTCAAAGTGACAGTTCCTTTTACATGCATGCTCTGACCCAATTTCCTAGAAACAACCATAATAATTAAATTTTATCTTTCCCCCTACTCACCAGATAACAATATTTAGTCATATATATATTATTAAGCCCACAGAATATTTCCCCTACTTTACTTTGCACAAGTGCCAGTGGCTAAAACAACTCTGTTTCCCAGTACTGATTCAAAGTACCAAACTCAGTCACGAAAAGAGGCATGCAGCTATCTCAGGGTATATATATATATATATATATATACACGTATATTCTTTTGATGTCACTCACAGGAGTGATGAGCACTGTGGGCCTGAGGCCCCATCTGAAGGTGTGACCTCCCATCTTTCCTACTATCATAGTTTACTAAGTCTTCCACCATTTGACACAGCAATAATCAGCTCAGCAAATACTGCCAGTTCCCTCTTTCCACTGCCAGCTCCCAGGAGGGAAAAATAAAGGTTGCCTGAACGTTGACCTAAACTCTCTATTTCCTGGCTTCAAAAAGTCAGAATTTTGCTGAAGCTGATATTTTATAAGAGCTCCCACTACTGCCAGAAAAACCAACTCTGCATTAATTAAGGGTTTTTTTCAGTTAGTAAGAAGGAAAGATGCTTTAAAGACCTGAAATTCACTCTTTCCTTGATTCTTAAAATATAATTCAGAGAGCATCTTTGCAATGTCTTGATCTGTGATTCACAAAAATTCTGAAGATACAGGAGTCCTGAAGTTTCTAGTAAAGACAAGATGCACTGGTAGATTGAGTTGGGTTTTTTCCTGTGTGCGAGGGGTTCGTTGGTTTTGAACATGTTCCTGCTGACTGGCTCTTTTATACCAGTGGTAGTGTTCAATTCACCACCATTTTGCTATTTTCTTTATTGCTCTCATGGGTTCTGTTTTTAATGGCAGTCAGAAAATGCTGAGCTAAGGATAAACTGGCTTCTTGAGCAGATATATACAAAGGAACCAACTTTTTAAAATGTATGTATAACTGCTTGAAGCTGCAAACACTGCACCAGTTTTCAACTGAGCTCAGCTCCTATCTCTTTGGGGAAAAAAGAGAAAAAGTTACCACAAAATACTCAGTGGATCTCACTGTCACATTTTATAGCTAAATTTTCAAAAGTACCTGAGTGGGCTCTTTGTGTGGTACATGAATACCTTTTAAAACTCAGATTCAAGCTGCATATGGATGAAAGATAGATTGAAGCTGAAGTTTTGACCTAGGACTACAGATAATCTAATCCTTTAGTTCAAGTTCTATCAAAACTCAGCCATGAACTCATCGCTTAATTTTTCAGTTCTACAGCTCTATAATAGGATGTGGCATGACAGCAGTGTTGGCAGGATAATAGAGCTTGAAGGATCAGTGATGTCAGTGAAAACAGGGGATGCACACCTCTCACCCCCTCCATCTTCTGATGTAAACTACATACTACAGTTGTCTCTTAAAGGTGACTGCAACTTCTTGACCTTCCATTTCCATAACCTGAAAACTCTCCTTTCGGGATGGATGGGAAATTCTCTGGTGACAAAGGCAAAGAAAAAATGTTTTAAAGGTTAATTCAAGCATTTCAAAGGATTTTTTTAAAGAATAGCATGAAGAAATGTTTTCCATTGGAAAACTGGTATTGTCATACCAACTTAGGGATGATGAAACACCTGAGCAGTTCACATATTTGTGAATACACGAGTTCACTGCTACCAAACTCACTGCTCCTTCCACCCCTTAAACCAGCATCAGAAAGTGGCAAGAGCTCAAGAAGATCAAACTGATGTAAACTTTGGCTTATAGTCATAGATTTTGAAAAGAATTCAGCAGTGGCATGAGTCATGCCAGTTGCATCAGCCTTTTGATGTCTGAATTTGGTCAGCAGATGAATTCAAACAAAGCAAATCTTGCTTTGGACATAAATTTTACATGGCCTTTGCGCAGTTGAGCAGTGCAGGAGAGAAACAAAAGGTTTTCAAGCAAGGACAACTCCAATGCTCTTCCTGAGGAAGATTTCTGTGTCAACCAGTGATTGTGTGATTGAAGCCATGCAAAATATTTCTTCCCAGATGAAAATGGGCTTGCTTTTGAATTCACAAATTCTTAAATGAAACTGGACTTCTCACTTCTCACATATTCCAGTTTGTGCACCCTTCCTCTCCCAGAAATAAGTAATATGATCATCCATTCACTAGATTGACTGTCAAAATGCTGGGAGTAATGGTTTTAAATATTTTTAATTTCAAGCTTGGAGAGTCGTTCTAGATTTGTATGTTGGCTTCAGACAAACCCCAGTTCCCTTACTCGCCATCCTGCTTCATGTTACCAAAAAAAGACAGGAGAAAAGTCTGCTTAATATTTTGAGACGGGGAACTGCATTCTTTGTCCTCTAGCTGGAAACAATAAAGACCTTGCTGCTTCCTGTGTGTGGATGTCCAGTATCCTACTAATCACAAGAAACCCAGACAGACAGACACAGGGACATAAGCATTTGCAGAAACGACTGCACATAGTAAAGACATCAGATGAAAGTAATATAGTTTGCTTTACTCCAACACAGTAAAAATGCTGTATTTATGAATGACCTTAATTATGAATAACCTTATAGAGTACTCCAAAATCAGAGACAACATCAATCGAGTTAAACATCTGAAGTCTTTTCCTGGCAGTAGAGCTGGATGAAGAATAGTTATGTGGAAATCAATTTTATGTGTTTTCATGCAGTGGTGCTGCATTAACATACGGACTACAAAACACTGCTATCTCCATTAATTTACTTCTCTTGTAGCCACTGTGAATCAGTCCTGTTTGCTAGGTCATGCCTTTTTCAGATGGTAATCTGCAGTAACCAAAATACCTTCCATCTCATTTGCATCACCTACACAAACAGGGGCTCACCTCTGACAGCTTCCAGGGTGCGGGCTTGATACCCCCATCCTTTCAAAGGGAACGGAAAAGAGTTAAGTGCAATAATCAGAACCAGCAGAGGAGTGCTTATGCTAATGGCAGCTTTTATGCAAGTGCCCTGCCACCTGTGTGACTGACTGCAGGATGCCAGCCTTTGCTCTGCTAGGGTATGCCTAGGAACATTCTAAAGGGAAGTGGCCTGGTTTTTGAAAAGCCATACTTAGAGGGGAAATTTTTGTTTAAAAAGATGCAACCATGTTACAGAATATCCATGTAAATGGAGAAAAAAATTTCCAAATGTGATTCAGTCTGTATACGTGTGTTTTTCCTCTACATGCACAGCAAGCTCCTTTTTCGCAAGAATGATATTTTTGTACCATATTGTTTTTATTAAGATCTGAGAGAGGTTTATTTTGCCTCAAAATCTGTGCTCTGGAGTAATTTCCAAAGTCCTAACTTTGGTTTCATTGAAACTTTTGCCCTCCAGATTTTGAAGAAAATGTGGAAAGCTGAATTGTAAACTTTCAAACACTAGAGGAATTTTCATCAGGTCTGGTCGTGGAAGTTTGAGGCTTGACACAGTTTCTGATTGTTGGATTTAGCAGTACTATTAGCCTCAAGACTAGAAGGCTTAAAAACATTGGCTTAATGCTCATATAAGGGTTTGAGCAGGATGTTTTCCTTTATTCTTCCTTCCCCACCCCTATGTTAGTACCAAATTACATACACTGCTTCAGATTTCCAACATTTCCCAATCTGGATTAATTTACATTTGGAGAGAGGGTGTGAATTAAACTGTTATAAAAGGCTTAGATGCAGTGCCAACTTGTTACTATGCTCTTTCAAGCATCAAATGCTTTTTCTATTAAGGAAGCTCTCAGAGAATTTCTTGCATCTGGAAATCTCTCTCATAGCACAGCTTATTTATCAAATGCAAAATACGACATATACAAACAGAGGCATTCTTAGTAACACGTCTCATGGAGACCCTGCTGTAGTTGGAGGAGCTATTATACTATGGCCTACAATATGATGTTGCCTTCTTCAAGGAGATTTCAGTCTGAGAAAAACCTAGCTTCTGCAGGGATGGGGAATGCAAGGGAAGAGTTGGAAGCAACAAGTAGACAAGCAAAGGACAGAGTGCAGCTGATGCTCAGAACTCAGTCTTCAGCCTGAACTGCACTTAACAGTCCAAAGTGAGAGGCTGGGCTGATAGCACTTCTTAATTCATTAAATACTGTGGGGATGACTTCAGCTTCCATGCTACTTTTTACATGCTCCCTACTAGACAACTATATCTAGGAGTGAATATGAAGCCTGCACTTCTTTTTTTCTGGTCTTTTTTCTTGAATTTTCTCGTTATGTCAAGTATGTACAGACATACAATTCCATTTTCTCCCAAAGGATGTGATATAATTCCTGTCCCCGGTTGGTTGCAGACATCACATTCATAGCACATGTTTTAATTAAAACACTAAAGCACTGGATGAGGCCGATTCAAATTTGGGTATGTAAAGGATGGTCTCATTCTCACTGTTACTGATACAGAGCTGGGTTAGTCACTAAGGATTTTGCTAGCAATTGAATTCAAGGTCCAGGTAACTTCTCCCTTGCCAGCATTCACAGAAATCTCTCCCATATATATTATCTTAATCAACTAGCCTCTGCCAATTTTTGTAGGCTCTGTAAAAATTATTTGTGGATCACAAGTTTCCCAGTGATTGCAATTTCCATCCTGATGCGTTACTGGCCAACACATCCTTAACATACTTTAGTATGTTCATCTTGTGATCTTTAGCTTGCCTTAACATTCTGCTCACTGCCACCTGAGTAGGTGTCCTTCAAGCTAGCAAATATGGGAAGGAACTTAGACCTGAGTATCTAGTTTCCCTCCAATGGGCCTGTAGAAGCAGAAGGGATTCAAAGCTTTAAGGAGAATAGTTGGTGAACTTTTTTCTCCTCTGTTCCAATGAACAGCTACAATGGTCTTAGAGATTCTGCATTCCTCCTTTACCAGATTTTTTTAGAGGTATATGATGGGTATTGTAGGGTAGCTGCAGAGTACAGTTCATCTCCCACATCACCAGTACCAGTGTCAGACAGCCCAAATGCTGCCAGCAAAAGTCTTAGTTCTTCTTCCCACCAGTTCAATAGCTTGCTTCCTTTTCTCTCTAGTTCTCTGCTCAGTGGGGAGAGAGTACGGCATCAGCTTATAACTCATCAAATGTGACTAATAGTTTTATGGTGCTTAACATATGAGATAAATGCAAACTGATGTGAACTGAAAAGTGAAGAAATTGCCAGGCAGCATGTTTTAAATTATCAGAAAACAATTGCTTTAACATGGTGCTTAATACTGTTGTGACTCATAACCATCAGTTGTAGCAGCAAAAATGGATAAATATACTTTAAAAATATTGGAAAGATTTGTGGAGGATGATTCCACAAATCATCATTGGCTATTAAATATGACAATCCAAATGCGACTTCTGACTCAGGAAACTGTTCAACTTTGCCAAGAAATGCCACAATGTTCTAGAAGAAAAAACACTCTTCCGAGAGAAACATCCCCTAAGCATCAACTGTGGTCTCTGTTGATGATGAGATGTTGTATGACATGAATGTTCTTATATTTTTCCTAAAAAGTCTGCATATCACTAATAGAGTGTATCCTGTATCCTACAGGAACTAATTTACAAGGACTTTTACAGATCCAATGAATTTTCTACTTGCAACCAATATTACTGGATATTGCTGGATCCTATGCATTTAAATATACCTATGGTTCTAATAATTCAGGGTTTACCCAGTACACAGTCTGTATGCATTCTTCTCTGCCACAGCTCACCAGATAAAAATGGAAACTTGTAAACAATGGGAATGTGTCCACACTGTGCTGGCAATGCTTCTGAGTCTGCAATACAGAAGGCAAGCTGCAGAGAGAGAGAAAACACTGGTGTGCTGCTGCACCTCCTGACGTAACTCGCAACGGATCTGGCTCTCCTTGTAGCTCTCATGAAACAGTCACCGAAAAAAAAAACCCAAACTACCTTATCCAGTGATTTCATAGCCTATGCAGCCACACTGCAGCTGAGGTGAGAATCATGCAGATAGTTTGGAAAAAAGTCTCAAACCCAATCTCCTCCAGGCAGGAGAGAGCATTCACTTCTGCTCAGCCTAGCAGGCTCAGAGCTTTCCTGAAACACAGAGGTTAAATTTGCCACTCCAAAAAATCCCATCCAAGAGACTGCCCTGAAGATTTTTACAGGGAAAGGATTTAATTAGAATGTGATTTTCGTGGTAAAATGCAATATTTGGTACAACAGGAACACCAAAATATACGCTTTGTGATTCATGGTGCAGGTTTGCTTAAGGAACTTTTAAGATGATCCCTAAGTAGAGAAAGGGCAAAGGCACCAGAGAGGAGGAGAGGCTTTGCTGAGCAGGTTTGAATGTCATAAATGAACAGTTATGGCTTAGTAATTGTATCACAGTTGACAGATGCTGCAGCAGTCACCTGACTAGAACATGACCTCATATTTCGGCTCTCTCCCCTCCTCCCCCAGTGATGAGGGCAGCACTGGCACTTAAATAAGCAGAAGGCATTTCCAGAAGGCTAGTTTGTAAGTTACTTAAAGGAGAAGCCTGAATTTTGGCACAGAGATATACTTTGTACAGACTATTAAGCGTCTGCTCAACAGTGGCAGTGAAGCAGAACTCTTTATCTCCCCTTGGGAAGTGCACTACAGTTGCTATTAGGGTAAAAATATTGAATTCCACATCACATGAGCTTAGATCATCCCTTCACAAGGAAAAACCTGCAGGAGGGACGGTAGAGGGAAGAAATGCCTCCATGATCAATCACAGGATTACCCTGAAGACAGTGGAGCTGCTGCAAGCTCGGATGTCCTCCAGGGATCTGTGAGAGATGATGTAGCCACAAGGAGGTTGTCTTTGCTCCACCACTGCCCCACCACTGTCCTAGAAACCACTCTGGATGGATGCTCTGGCAGGATGATTTTGCAGGAAAATGGAACAGCCAGGAAGAATATATAATTTTATAGAGATTTTCCGGGGGGACTAAGTGTCCTCCTAAGCCCATCCACTCCTTTTTGTGTTGATTTTGGATCATGCAATTCCCGGAAGGGTCCTGGGAAGAAGATGTGGTATGATGCTCTCTAAACAGCTGAACACCACTTCAGCATGAAGGGGAATCCCACCTTGGAAATTTCCAAAGGTGTAGCTGGCCCCATGGGGATAATTTTCTATCATAACAGTGTTACCAAAGCTGAGGCTGGCTGAGAGGCAAAAGACCTAAATTAAAATCCCAGCTATGGCACTGACCCCCATCACAGGTTACACCAATGGCGCCAGTGTTCTAAAAGTGCAGAGATTTTTGTATATTTTAGAGTTTTCTCACTAATGCATCTGCAATTTGCAGCTACTTGTGGACTACAGAGCTACAACTTTTCAATACAGCTTCATTGCTGTTTAAAGGATAAAAAGTAAGAATTTTCTGTGCTACTACTTGTCTCTAAACCTTCTTTTCTTTAGTCTGATGTTTATCTTCTCTTTGGATTGAAACGTGGCGCAGTTATTGTCATCTACTAGTTGCAGCGGTAATGCTTTGGAGGTGTAAGATCCAAGTTAGCCTTGTTAATGCTGACAGCACATCAGAACTGGCTGGGATATCTCTGCTTTTGATACATAGGGTTTCAATCACATTTGGGTTTCAGCTCCATGACAGCTTTTGTTTGAATAGTTTTGGCTACGTGCAGCAATGATTATTTTGATTATCCCAGCTGAAGCATGAGCACTCCCAGGAGGGCCAGCAGCTCAGTGGCCTGCTGCTTGCGCCCTGCTTTGTTGCTGACCTGTAACAGGACTTGGCTGAACACCTTCGTAAGATTCTTTATTTTCTTTAATGAAAGAAAACGAAAACTGAAAATTGAGTGACAGGAGGAGCTCTGTGTGTGTGTGTGTGTGTGTTCCACGTGTGTTAGCTATTATTGCTTGACCATAAACAAGGGTCTTCTAGTCCTTTGGAGCGTGCTTGGGTTGCTGAGCCTGCGTCCCAGCAAGCGCACTGACTCTCCCCCCATGGCACTTGAGACCAGCTCCAGGCGCTGGCCCAGCCCCGCCAAAGGCACAGGCTGTCACACCCGAGGCTCTGGATTGCATTCAACCAGCAGCTTTCCCGCAGGAAAAGGAGCTCGCCCCGCGGTGCCGCAGGACCAGCTCCCGCTCCCGCAGCTCCCTCCCCGTGCGGTGGCCATGTTCCTTGCCCCCCACAGCGCCATCTTGTGGCTCCTGAGGGCTGGTGGCAGGAGCCGGACGGGACAGACGAGGCACCGCCAGCCCTGGAGCGGGGCCGGCTGAGGACGCCGGTGTCTTTCTTGTCAGGGAGAGAAATAAAAGCATTTCAAAGTGTTGTAGGGCCGCCTGCTTCTCCGCACGGTGAGCGAGCAGCAGCGGCTTCCCTAGCCCCGCTGTGATACTTCCCGGTGCTGGGTGGAAATGGGGATTTTCGAGTGTCTCAATGAGCCTCAGCTCCTTCACAAGCGTATCAGAAGGTTTCCACCTTCCCCGTGGAAACCACATCGGCAGCAAAGGACTGCTGCTCATACGATAACGCGCCAGTTGCCGAACATGTAAAAAAGCAGGGTGATAAATACACACTACTATTGTTCAGGCTGGGCCTGCACCCAACTCCTTACACATGAAAAACAGAGCTCCCAGCGTTTCACCAAGATTTAAAATCCTCAGGTACCTTATTTGACCTAGGCTGGTCTGTGAGAATGTTTTCTGATAAAATGGTGAATTGTAAACGATTATGTGGGAAAAATAATCTGGTGACTAGCTCCATCATTCCTCAAATGCTGGTGGCGGTCAGTGGTGTCACCCAGAGGCTGGTGGAGAAAGGTGATTTACCCCTGTTTTCAATGGGCTTTCCCCTGTGCCAGGCTACACCAACACACAGCAGGCACAGAGAGGCTTGGGAAACATGGGAGAGAAAGCTCCTGTGCCTTCTGAGGGCTTACATAGCCTTTGGAGCTGGATTTGAATTGAATGAGACTGCCCTAGAGTAGGGTAGATAGCAAAATGGGATCAGTCACGGTTTCAGGTATTGACCTGTTTGTCACAGCATCATCCTTTGGGGAGTCTCACTTTATCCACCTTCTTGCTAAAGCTTTCCAAAAAGAGTTATTTAAGCCTTTTTGCAGTCTGCCGTCCTATGTCATTGAATGAAAAGTTTTCAGAGACAGCGTTACAAACATTGATCAAAACACATAGGTTTCTACAGGTTTATGCTGTACACTTAGATGCCAGTAAACATTTGAAAATCTAGCTTTTATTGTTTAGCTCTTTTTTTTTCCTTAATTTTCTTAGCGCTGGTAAATTAAGTTGTTATCAAATTATTGTTGTTATTTAGTAAAATACTGATAGGGTGAAAGCAACAAACAATCTATCACATACTCTGTGGCATTCACTTGACATTTTTAACTACCACCAAAAGCAGTTAAAAATCACTTTTAGGAAGTAAAGCAGTACAAGGTCTCTGTGTGAACCCCACCTAAGCCATGAACATTCACGAGTGAAGAAAGCTTATTTTCATGAGTTTACAGTAAGCTTATGTGGTTTGAATGTAGACCATCCATGGTTTATATCACTTACACAACAGGCCCTTCCTAGCCAGTGTATGTAAGAAACTTAATCTATTGGTGAATGGCCTCAGGATATGCCCCCTTATAAATGTTACATGTCACTGTAACTGAAATTTTATTCTGGGAGTAGATTAGATGATAGTATCATTGACAATTTGTCTAGGGCTTTACAATTTTCTCTTTTGACTTGAACTGGGACTTAAATTAAGCTTCTAAACTCTGCTTTTCTGCTCACAATCTGCTTAATCAAAGAAGGAGATCCTTCTGAATGTTTCAATGCCCAAGTTGCTGGTAGGAGTCCCTGATAGATTTCTCTTTTAAATTTAGCATAGCCCAGAATAGTAACTCTTACGTAACATATACACAGCAAATATGGGACTTGCTATAATTTCAGTGAGAGACTGCAGATTTCCTGCAGAGTAACTGAGACAGACAGCATTAGAGTCATGCCTCATATAAAAAGCTTGAGTAAATAAGCTTATTCTTACAAAGCAAGGGATAATATTTCTTGTAGGTATCAGAATATAGTTGACAACCAAATGGACTATGACAGATCCTAGTTCCTCTCATGTGTCTGTGCGTGGCATTGTGGCCTCTGATTACCTCAACATACAGATGCGTCGCACTCTCTGTTCCTGAGGATAAAGAGAGACAGCAAGGCAAGAATTTGCACTCCATTGTTTACAGGCCATTTGAGCTACTCGGGAAGGGGAGTTCTTAGACAAATACAATCTCTGCTTATTCACAGCTAGCTAGCTAGCTGTGGAGCATACACTCCTCCACGCAGCCCATGTTGCAGATGGGAGATCTTGAAGGAGCAAAGAACATGAACTAGACCTTTCTGGCATAGTATGTTTGCCAGGCGATCTAGCAGAAGACATTAAATAGACCTTCAATCAATTTTCACCTCCTCCTGCCTTTTGTTTTCCATAGCCTAACACCTTTCCCAACAGTGAACTGCAGAGCAATTGCAGAGCTGGCACACTGTATGTGTGTCACAGCTGGAGCTTGATCCCTGCCGTGTTCCAGGGGCGAATCTGTGAAATACTGCATCTTCTGAGTGCTCTCTCTCTCTTGCAGGCTGACAGCCTTTGCGGACTGTAGCTTACCAAGCTGGATAAGAATCAACTGCTCGAGTAGGAAGGACACCAGGGTACTGCAGTGTATGGAGTTACTCCAGTGCTGTTGTACTGGAGGATGTAGCAAGGACCTTCACTGTGCTTAGTAAGATATTTGTAGTCATGTGGACTCTTGGACAGGATTTCATTTCACTGAGATCCACTGATACAATGTCCTAGAACTTCTGGCACCTTGCATACAGAGTACAGGCTGGACAGTATCTGTCCTTTGTCACTTGATGAGATTATTTACACAGAGGAATTTGCTTAGCTAAGAAACTTGGATGGAAACAGACACATGTCAAATAACCAATTCCCCACCATACTCAGAGGCCTGTGGGGATCAATCATACTGACCTATAGTCCCTGCCATTTCCTGAATTGCTTTCAAAATGGGAAACCTAACAGGAAGGGCATTAAGTCATTATTAGATTAGCCTTGATTTTGCAGTTGCCTTGAGAACTTTTGATCTGATGATAAGTATCCCCTCTGCTGATTTGATAAGGTGATGATGTAGACAAGGCAGTGGGGTCTCAAAACCAGTTCATTACACAGAGAAATTGTATCAGTTTCATTAAAAAGATGATGTTGCACCAGTTTAACTCTGTATCTTTAAGCCTTGCTTATCCTGGTGAAGTTTCCACCAAACTAGTACAGAGTATGCACATGCACACACAGCTGCACTGGTTGAACTGAAGAATTGTGATGCCTGTTATGAGTATCTGAAAGGCTTACTACAGTTCAGACTGTAGCTGCATGTTTCTAACAGTGAAGGATAGTTGAGTACTGGGTGTACTGAATTCCCAGTTGTTCATAGTCTCTGTGACAAGAAAGGATGTCTTCCTAGAAGACTGACTACTTTCCAGAGGATAGTCATGGGCTTTAAATGGGAATTCCTGGGTTATTTTCTTTGGTCAGTCCTTTGGAAGAAGTCAGACTAGAGGATCATAATTGATATAGCTGAATTTAAACTCTTTGAATCTGAGATTTTGTTTCCCTAATAACAACAGGGGAGTGGTGCTATTGACCTTACTGGGATTTTAATTTGCATGTGTCCATGGAAGACTGCTATTCATCTGCTGGTGGGCATGCTCCAGTAGAAACTCCATCATGCCAGCCTTTGGCAGCCTGGGTCTTATTTTGGAAAACTGTAGAAAGCCAATGATTTAGGATATAAATCAGCAATAAACAGTATAATCCCAATGTAGAGGTTTAATTAAAAATAAAGAGAACTTGATCAAAAGGGTTAGATTAGAAGCAGAACTCATAAATAGTCATGTGGAAGACATTTAAATAATACAAATGCCTTTTATGAGGCACAGTACAGAATTCAATAAATATTTAAATAAAATACTCATGTTGAGAGTTTTGCCAGAAAGGCCTTGAAGAATTCTTAGTTTAATCAGGTTCTTGCTGGTGCTATAAATCTGCCCTTAAATACAGTTTCAGGTCTCTCACATCTTTACAGGGGCCAGATAAACATCTTGGGGTACTCTTGCTGCATTAAGGTCACCTTTACACAGAGAGACATCACAATGCTCTACTTAGCAGCATCAGAACAAATGATGCATAAATCTTGAGCTCTTCAGGAGTTATTTTCACCCTCTCTGTATGAGAAGAAAAGCAAGTAGTTCCTTTAATCCTGTGTGGCTTCTGTATTAAAATAAGCCTTGATACTAATCCCTGGCTATCTGGATTTAAACTGACATATATCCTACAGCTTCAAATATCAGAACATTTGAGTTACCAATGTGACCTTAAACCAGAGCATTTATGCGCTTAATCACACCAAAGGACAGAAAAGTCATTATCCTTGTAGTGTTTCCCTAATACTGCAGTGGGTTCCTTCAAAAACCCAGGCAGTTTTCCTCACATTATTTCCTTTTGATGCAGTGTTTGCATTGTTCCCCACTGTGACTCAAAAAACATGATGAGCAAGGTAAATGTTACAGAGCGACACGTCAAGGCTGTGTTGCATCTTGTGTAAATTCAACTACATAACTTACAAACTGGAGTTTGCACTGAACTTTCAGAAAAGGCAGGTGGCTTCCCTTGTACATGAGCAGATTTTCTCCCTGAAAGAAACATTCCTAGGCCCTGATCCTAATACAGTCATCAAGCTTGACCAAAAAGAAATATTAGTAAATGATAAAGCATCCATTGTTCTGTTTCTTATTAATATATATGTGATGGTAATTTATCAGGACAATGCTCCTGTACTGATAACTTCAGCAATGTCACTTCCTTGATGTACTGTGCACATTATGTCACATAAATAAGCCACCAACTTCTATCTCCTTGTGACCCTGAAAGTGCAGAAGTACTGCTTAAGATGCTGCTGCTCTGTTTGAGTGTAAATGACCAAACTAAGCTTTGCCTTCTATGCTGTTCTGGGTACAGGGTGAATGCTGAACAGAACCAGAGCCACTACGCTGGGACTTGGAAGTTGTTTGTGACTGTCAAGGCTCAGCACCGAAAACTGGTGCTGGCAAAGGCATCCTTGACATGAAGTTCATGCTTTATAGGCCTCACAGGTGAACTTCACTGGAGTCAACCAGTGAGAAAGAGGACAGAGCTGAAGCTAATGAAGGGATGACACCACAGGTCAAGGACTGGGGTTCACAAAGAAATGACCTGATACCAAGATTATATGACTGCTCATTGTCAAGGATCAGGAGTTCCTCAGCCAGGCAGTGCTCAAAGTATTTAGCTCCTTCTGGGTGTCACAGTAGTCTTCAGCCCTGCATTGTTTAGTCACTGGAAAAGAAATATTAACTATGTGGGAGATTGTGTCCTACTTATTCCCTACTCCATGCTTTGTCACAAGAGGAAGGAGATGATCCTGGAATTTCAAAAGCTGTTGCAATTATTCGTAGGTTGAGGTGTAGATACTTTCTTGAAAAGAAAGATGCACGATTTTTCCGAAGTCTCTTTTGGCAACTTTCATTTGTTCTGTTTGAAATTCAAGGATTTTTGCTTTTGGATTCAAAACAAAGCAGGTTTAGAGAAAATTACAATCTTGTGAGAGAGGAGAGGGTTAGTGGCTGACAGTGACTGAGAGCCTCAAAGTAACCAAAATTCTTTCCTTGCTAAAACTGTAGCATTTGTAACATTTGAAAAGCTATATGCTAGAAAACAAAATACATGAAAATCAAAGAGAGTCTATTACTGTGTCAATTCCAAGAGTGGCTTTATTTCTTGGGATATACTAGCTGATTATATATCCAGTGAATACCTATATCTAAAGTGGAAAGTGACTGATCTCTAAGACTATACTTCTGGTCCTCAGGAATCTGTGGTTCAATACTCATGTGAGATTTACTTCTGCTTGTTATTAACCGATTATTTGATCCAGTTACCTGACAAAAAAAAAAATCAACACCAGATATTCCATGTTTAAATAGTCTCTGCAGCACAGAATTTTTATGATGGTCACAGAGAAGTGTGAAAGCAAATGGAGCACTCACTCTTTCAAGTTTCATTATCTTAATTTTTCTCTCCAACCATATATGTCTTGGCTGCAGTATTTGACCATTTAGCTCTTTAGAACCTGCTGAAATTGTCCCAACTATCCAGTCTTCCGATCCAGCATTGTCACTGTTAAGACCTTTCTGATTGAACAGTTATTACTAAGAAAAAACCCAAGCCCGTGTTTCTCAGTGTAACACAGAACTAGAGAGAAAACAGTGGCTTTAACCATGATGTGTGCCTTTGGTAGCAACAGTCTGTTTGGCAACATTTATGGAATTTCTCCAGTTCCATCTTTGTCAAAAAAGCCACAGTCCAGTGAGCAATTCTGTGATAGCTAAGAGATGTCCCTTACACTAAAGTTTGAAGAAGATTGAGGTAAAGAGTATAAGTTTTAGAAGTTATGTGCAGTTGGTGGATATACCCAGAGAAGGGAAACTGAATATTTTTGGTCAACTATGACTCAAGATTTATGGAACCACCTTATTTGATATGGATGTGATCCCCTGTCTGTTGTGATCATGAGGCTCTGCAGGGCTGCAGAGGTAGTAAGACAAAAGAAGGGAGACAAACAAAAACTGAGCCATAAAGAAAATCTATTAAAATGAAAGAAAATAATAGACTTTGACAAACTCTCATTCAAAGACAGCATTTCAGACTTAGTGCCTCCCTGAGGCAGTTACAACTTTTACAGTGAGAAATGTTATTGTTCTAACACATTCCACAAAATAGTTTAAAAATGGGCAGCTACCATTAAAACCACTGCACAATATTTGTTTCTTCTTCCTCTCTCTTATGCAGAGTGCTTCTAAAAGAACAGTGTATGCCCAAAACTGTATTCAGGACTGCACCCACAAAATTTTTAATGCTACAAAATCAGTGGTTTCTCTACCTTTGCTGAGCCTGAGTATTCAAAAATCATGACTGAGAATTCAAAATCATGATTGGCTTAAAACTCCTGAATTTTCTCTTTAAGCAAGTAAGTGCCTCAGAGCTTTTAAAATAGTCATCTGGTTTCTGGGCTTCTTGTTCTGAAGTTTTCATAACTATGAGAGCTGGAAACTTGAAAAGAAAGTGTTTATTGTGTAATGTGTGATTGCCTGACTGGTGGCTGTGATTTACAGTAAAATCTTTAAGAGCCAGCAGTACTGGTTTTGATTTGTATACCCAGTTTTCACAGTGGAAAAAAAAGAAATTGAAGAAATTGGGCTTCTACAGCCTAGTGCTGAAGAGAGACCTAAAGGATTTTACACTCAGTTACTCGGTTTGCGCATTTCAGGCAAGAGAGGAATGATTGCAGTCAGGGGAAAAAAATTATCTGGTTACCTTTGGAGTCATGCTCTGGAGTCCTGCAGGGGCCGCAACAACTCTTAGTGTGAGCCAGAGCCTCCACAGAGCCAGTGTCATTTGTGTTGTGCCTCTTAGGTCCTGTGAAGCAGAGACTATCCAGGGCTTAGCGACTACGAGGTGGGCTCCTGATCTTCCCTGTGTGCTGGAGCTGGGAGAAGAGCTAATGTGTCGTTCCTAAACTAGTTTTTCATAGCCCAGAGGGGCCCTTGGAGCAGAGGGTACTCTCAGTAGATTACTTATCACTGTGTGATAATGCCAGAACAAATTTCAAGGAAGGAAATGCCCAAGTAAAATCTGCAGTGTTCTTAGATGAGCTGGCTGAAATATGCCAATTATTTTGCATTTGCTATTTTCCAATACAGGTTTCTTTTTGAAATGGAAGTAGAAATAGTAAATTTCCTGAAAGCCAGAAAGTAATGATAAAAGTGAAAAAACATTTTATTAAAAAACACTTTGTTTTAAATTTTACATAAAAGAGCTCAGATTTTTTAGCCCATATACACATTTCACACACACACACACACACACACACACACACACACACACACACACACACACACACAGAGGCAAAAAGTCTGTTGTTAAAGTGACTTTACCTTTTGTTGAAAAAATATAGTGAATCCAAAACATACTGTTACCTAACTGTATTTTGAGACAAATGAGCTTTGAATCAGGTCCTGTTTTAGAAATGAACAGATGTGGACACTGCATTTAAATGATTTGATGAGGGTTTATAGAAGGAGCCCACGTACTTTAAGGAGTGAAGCCTCAGAGCCCTGCCTGTTAGCTTTCTTACACTGAAGTCTTCACCATTGGCTGCTGCTGTGAGGCAACTGTAGAAAAATATACCACCTCTGGTCTCCACACAAGGTTTGGGTTTGCTGTTCTAAAGCAACAGGAGGTCCTGAGTCATTTTGGTCTGGTTCAAGAGCAGTGATGTAGGGCAGCAGCATCTAAGGCACAGATTAGTCCCTAAACCTTTGAAGTTGCTTGGGAGAGTGTTTCTCCTGGGAAGATTATGTCTTGCCATTCAGGTAGGGGTGCCATTAACAGTGGCAACTGATAAAAGAGCCTCAGAAAAATAATTACTTTAATGGTGATGGCTAATTTTAGCTTTTCTGATCTTTATCCCTATACATGTTCTCAGCCTTATACATACACTCTCTGATAGGAGAGCACGCCACTGAATAATGCCACTAAGCCTTCCTGAAGCACAAAAAATGAGCTCCCTGAAAGCATCAGAGGTCTGCTTAGGCAAAGCTGATTTGAGTTTGTGATTTTGGATCAAAGGTCCCAAAGGGGTGTCTGAGCACTAATGATGGTGCAATACCACTGTTAGGCTGATGATTTTGAAACTTTGGCTTAGATAACTTGTCTGGAGACAAGTAAAGGAGCCAGTGGAATAAGCAAAATCCAAGCTCAGGTACTGTAGTTGTTGAGGCCTGCCTACTACCCGCCTTAACAAATCTGACATCCATCAGTTATGACAGAGGGCAAATGGAAAGGTTGCAATGATGTATGTCAGTTCTCTTTTTAAACCTCATTTTAAGGTCAGAAGAAGATGATAGTGTAATAACCAACCCCATTTTATGAAGGATTAAAAAGGCCATAGATTCTAGACTGTTCAAATCAATCCGTTATTCATTGTCCTGTTAATAACCTTTCAAACACAGACTGAGAAGTATGTGCTAAGTCATAATTATGCTTGCTGGCATAACTTTGTAACTCTAATAAGTAAAAGCCATATTTGTTGATGTCTATACATATGGGGGGATATACATATACATATATATATATTCATACATACACACACATATATATGTAAATTTATCCCCTTTTATCCAAAAAAAATGACTTTGTAACTCTAATGAGTAAAAGTCATATTCGTAGATATCTACACATATGGGGTGTACACACATACATAATCCCTTTTTATCCTGAGATCAGGCTTTTTGTTTTCCTCTTAATATATACAACTTCAATGCCATGCTAATAAAAATCTGGTTTTCCACTTGGTAGGCACTGCCCTCAGCACTCACTCCAATGTTTACAATGAAAAACCCGCACAGATGATCCATGTTTGAGTAAGAGAGTCTCTGTCATTAATTTAAGTCACAATGATCCACACAGCACCTCTCAATTTTGTTTTGCAGTCAACAAGTCTCTCTATTTGCTCAGCAAACTGCATTCTGCACAGATCTTTCTCTGCTTAATTAAAACCACACCGGCTCAATGACTCAATTTGCATTCATTCTTATTATCTGATTGGATAGCTACAGTACTCAGCATCACCCATGGGAATTGCTTAAGAGTTGTCTAAATCGGTGGCTGTAAATGAAAGTAATGATGTAATATTACTTTTTAAACTATTTAAATATAAATCACTCAACTCAAACAAAACCAAAAAAATTAAATTCTGTGCATCACTTAAGACCATAAAACCATGTAGTCTAAATTTTCAGAAATACTCAGTGTAGGAAATTTTGCAAGACTATTTTGTATTAACAGTGTAGCAAATCTCAATGCTGAACCCTATGGGTGAGGAAGGTAATTTTGTTGTAAAATCAAAACCTGAAACAAAAGAGATGTCATTCATTCACATATGTGCTCTCCCAACCATGTAAAAGCACTAGGATGTGTGCATCCAAGCAACCTGCTGAGCAGTCAGGCACTGGGGGTATGCATGCAAGTATTCAAGCAGTCTGTCCAGCACACTAGCACCAAGCCATGAGTATTCAGGCAGTCTGGCTAGGACTCCTTGCAGTGATGCAGGGGACAGGGGCATCAGCTACTGAGTCCTCCTCACATCTATGTCCATTACCAGTTGGCAACCATGTGCTGGTTTTGCATATGCCTTTTTATATTTTGGAGCTGACAGATATCCACCTGTCCATTCTGTCCCACCTCTCTGAGTAAACCAGGATTTACTGTCCTTTGTCTCTCAACATGGATGTTCTGAGAAGTTGCACAGGTAGTGTGCCAGGGCCCTGATGACTTGCTAATTTAGGTGCCATCAAAACAGGGCATTCCTGCCTTCTATCCTTTATGACCTTCTGTCCCTTCCAGAAATTCCACACTCAGACAGTTCATGTTCATACCACCCTTAGCATTTCTGTTACAGTTCTCCACACAGCACTACAACTGTAAAGAAATCATTTTTCCAGGCCATTAAAATTTCAGAAAACTGAAGGTATTTCTCCATTTCATATGACATGATCCCATGAGCTTTCCAGAAAGCAAGTTTTAGATCTAGTAACTGGGTCAGAGGGAAAACAGACCATTAAAGATGATGCAGGAGCAGATGAACCAAGTTCCCTCTTGCAGTCTTAATTGAACTGGACAAGTATGTTCCAGATGGATCTGGTAAGTCTAAGCATGGTAGCTAAAGTATTCACCTGGCTTACAAGAGAACTTTGTTCAAGATTACATCCTGAGTCCAGAAGGCCAGAGTCTCATGAGTCTCAGACATCCTAGAAGGCCACTCTTGTCAACTAGCTGTAAGGTCAGACTATTGCTGCCTTTTTCAATGCCTTATTTTCTTTTTGTTTCACAACAGAAATTGCCCCAGAAGGAGAAGCTCCCATCCTAGAATCACCTATTGCCTATGGATTAGGACACTCACCTAAAAGGTAGAAGACACAACTTGTCCCTTCTCTAAATCAGGTTGTTTTCTTATCTCTCAGATGAGGTCCCTGTCACCAGACTACAGGCTTTCTGCTTATTTGTGAAGAGGCATTACTTGGCTTTGTAGGAAAAATCCTTCCTTTAAATTTAAAAACAGAAAAAAATATACCTGTAGGACAAGGAAAGTGTGGCAAGAATTTCTTTATTGCAGCGTGCTGGGTGGACTCCAAGTCACATGGACCTAAAGGCACACCAACCATTTGAAAGTTGCGCCTTTTGTATTCTCTCATTACATCATCATCATGGCTGGGCTTCGCAAACGAAGATTTGGGAAGGGCTCTACCCATGTTTGTTACAAGCACGCTGGTGGCTAAAAAGGTCAATACGAGACAGGCATGTCTGGTTGCAAAAGGCACAGCAGAAAGACTCCTTAGGTGGTACATTCTGCAGGGCACGATTCTTTCTGCGTTGTCTTTCCTCCTCAAGGGTGACCCTGCGTGCTTTCTCAAAGGCATCAACAGAGTTATAGATGCTGTGTCTCCAGACCTCCCGATTGGAGGCCAGAGTAGACCAGTGATGATGATCAGTATGGCCAAGGCTGAGATGTTGTTTCAGGGAGTCCTTGTATCTTCTCTTTGGGGCTCCTCTCATGCGGCAGCCGGTGGCAAGTTCACCATAAAGCAAGATCTTAGGGAGGTGGTGGTCCTTCATCCTTGAGACGTGCCCTGTCCAATGCAGCTGTGTTCTCAGCAACATGGCCTCAATACTTGTGACTGCTGCTTGTTCTAGAACAGATGTATTGGTCACCATAACCTGACCAGTGGATGGTTTAGGATTGTACGGAGACAGGCGTGATGGAAGTGTTCTAGGAGAACGCAGCAGGCTTGGTGGTGGCGGTAGATGACCCATGATTCAGATCCATATAAGAGAATAGACAGCACTATGGCTCTGTAAACACTGATCTTTGTACTTTTCTTCAAGTGTTTATTTCGCCAGACTCTTTTATGAAGCTTTCCAAAAGCACTATATGCCTTTGCTAATCTGTTGTCTATCTCCCCGTCAATCTTACCATCCGAGAAGATGAGGCTACCTAGGTAATTAAACTGTTGGACTGATTTGAGCTCTGATTGGCCAATGGTGATATGGGGATGAAGGAAGACTTCCTGAGGTGCCAGTTGATGGAGAACTTCTGTCTTCTTTAAGCTGACTTCCAGCCCAAAGAGCTCAGCAGCCTCAGCAAAGCAGGATGTTAAACGCTGCAGAGCTGTTTCTGTGTGGGTGACAAGGGCGGCCTCATCAGCATAGAGCAGCTCCCGGACAAGATGGTTTAAGGTCTTGGTGTGGGCCTTCAGTCACCTTAGGTTGAAAAGGCTTCCATCAGTACGGTATTGAATGTAGATACCGTCCTGATCATCGAGGTCTGCCGTGGCCCTTTGGAGCATCATGCTGAAAAAGACTGTGAATAGAGCTGTTAAATATTCAGTGACCACTGGTTTTTTACCTTAAAAGGTAATTTCTCGGACTCAGGAGGGGGTATTACCTTCCCTCTTGATTGATTTATGACGTACCCCTCTCTACGGCACAGAGGGGTCTCTCCGTACACAATGGATGGCCATGTGGCAGAGGATACATTTTTATTTTTATACTTTTCCCTCTTCCCGACCGCAAAAGTTCCCTGGCATCAGACCCAGACAGGACCCTCCACCTTACAGTTTTCACGATACGCCTAAAAAAACCCTTGGAACTAAATGAAAAAGAAAACCCCACGCCCTTCTGTTTTTCCACTAAATTCATTTGCTTATAATAAAACCAGGTTATTTATTTCTCATAGCTTTTACTTCTGAGACCGCATGCCTGAATAACTTGTATAGAGAAACATGTTTTTGGTATAGAGATAGGTATTTAATGGCTTTTGGGGAGCTCCTGTTTTCCTCTGCTTCCTGTCAGCTACTTTCAGCTAAGCTGTGAGACTTCTAATGTATTTTCAAGCATGTTGCATGCAAACCACAATTTCTGCATTTATAAAAATGTTTACATTTCATAGCTGAAAATAGAAAGCACATAAGCTTCTCCCTGTAGACAGAGTCTGAATGAGTCAACAGTGCAAGGCTGAGTGAATGACTAAGGTCACCAAGAGATAGGGTCCTTAAAAACTACCTGTTGCCTATTTTAAATCATGGTTTAGCATGGTCCTCATGTCTGAAAACATTGTGTGATCATTTAAAACTTGTGGCTTCAATTTTTTTGTCCGTTGTTATTGACAAGTATGCCTTATTTAATCAGACATCTAGGGACCTTATTGCTCTTATACAAGAAATGCCTAGTTATCAGTGCAACCTAAGCTATACTCTGAACAGTTAAAAAGCACAATTTGCACCTGTGATTAAATGTACTTTTATTTACATTTATGAGTATTTTTATTTGGTGGCTCAGTTCCCATGGCTTCTCTTTACATCTAATGCCCAGTCCGGAGATAATGAAAATCCAAGTGCAGCAGCACCACTTTTTTGTAATTTTTATTGGTTTTTTTTTCTTCCTGCCCCCCCCCCCCCCAGTCATTTCTATAAGTCTCTGGCACCATCTTTCTCCTTAAGCTTTGAGCTGCTTTTTTCCCTCTGACTAACAAAGCTCTTCCAGTCCTTAAAAACTCAGTAGCTAACCACTCCAGCAGTGCCTCTCCTTCCTTCCTGTTGCCATTAGTTAAAGAACAGGGTGCTGAACTGCCTGCCAGTGCCCAGTGTGTCAGCACTGAAAACCTGAGATGGTGCTTGGCAAGTCTTCACTGGGACTGAGTTGCACAGGGGGGCCAAAACAGGGCTGTCTGCACCCTCTGCTTGCTCTCTGCAAACACAGCTGCATTCCCCAGTGACGGGTCCTGGCTGCACCAGGGCTCAGTTTTCCTCGCAAGGGGAAGATAAAACTGAGCTTTCCACTGCTAAAGGGTAGATATGGTCATTCCAGCCCTGCAGTGACACTGAAGAAACAGCTTCCTAAACGGTGCTCTGTTTTGCTTCAGTGTACTCACAACACCAGGAAATCACCAGCTGAAAGGTTAATGTGAAGATGCTCCTTTCCCTATTACCATTTTAGCTTGCTGTCTGGGTTCCTATCACAGCTCAGCACTTATTCTGCTTTCTGTAGGGTGATGCGGCCAGAGTAGGTGGTTATTAACAGACAAATTGTGATGACTGTAGCTTGTCCCTAGGGCTACTCTGCCTGGAGAGTACTTTGCAAGAGGGGTTGTTGGCCAAGACCAGGTAATTTAGAACAGTCGCCTTAATACAGTAAGACAGAAGATACAGGAAACTGGAAGATGGAAGAAAGCAAGCTCTCGAAACAACAGCAAACCAAAGATACACAAGTTTTCAGATTTCTTGGGTAAAAAAAACATTTCTACCTATAAGGGAGACACGTCTTTTAGTTTCTGTAGAAAGATTTCGCTGCAGACATTCAGAGTTCTTGCATCTCTCCATAAGAGCCATATTCACATGCCTCATCTTTTTCACATGTTCTTCCTTTGAATCTGCTTAGCTTCATGTTTTTCTCTCCTACCTCTTCCCTCCCAAGAGAGAGGCTGCCACAAACTCTCTATGTATGTTCCAAATCCCATGTCCTTCTCCCAGAACAAGGTACCTTTTCCTTTTCCTAGTACAATTGTCAAAAGACTTCCCTTGGTCAGTGTGCTCCTTTGAGTCCCTTGAACATCCGTATTTTCAAAAGCCACTTCCTGCTCTTTGTTCCTTCTTTTTTTCTGGGATTTTTCCATGACACATCCCCAGCTCTTACAGACCACTGGGTGCAAGAGCAGTCATACATTTCTTCTAAGACAGTCCCTTTTAAATGGAAGACTATTAATGGAAGTGACTCACTTAGATTTTTTTCCCTTTTCAGGGAATTATAAGACACCAACTGTGGTAGCAAATTGCTGATTCCCTATAATCTTAACCTTTCCATGATACAGCAATTTTTTAACCTTATCCAGCATTCATAAATTTATCAATTCCAAATAAATGGGTTTTCTGACCTGTCATTCTTAATTATTTAAGACAAGCTTTGGCCTCACATGAATTTATAGAATTGTTTGATGCAGGCATAAATACAAACATGACTACTGCCTAGAAATATGGGGAAATTGTACTGTATGTGCCAAAATGTGAAGCCTAGAGTGTGTGAGAAAGGATACAATATACCATGCTGCAGCACTTTGCATTTGACATCATTTATAAAGATCCAGAAGGTTTACACAACCATTTCACTTGGTGGTGGTAGCAATGGTGTAAGTGATATGATGTCAACAATACAGAGTCCAGACCAGAGATTTTTTCTGCTGTATGTGCTGTATCAACATGATGAATGCCTCATGGAAAGGAAAGATGATGTCTCCTGTAGGAAACAGGTTGCTTAAAACCATTTTTTTTCAGTTCTTTAATTTCATTTCCCAGGCAAAGGACTGAGGTGTGGAGATTTGTTTGTAGAAACATAGTATCAAAAATTATGAGGTAAGGCTGTCCAATAACTAACCTGTAACAAAATTGCATGTAAACAGATGCCATTCCATGGGAAATGTCTTCTTTCCGGTTGCCTGACAGCCTTTCATGGCTCAGGAAGTCTCAAACACCATGAGACTAAAATGAACTACTATTTTTCCAGTGGAGAAAACTGACAAAAAGGAACTCCCTTGTACTAACCCCATAGCAAATCAATGGAAGAATTGCGATAGACTCCCAGGGTTTACCCAGCACCATAGAAGAAGGTCAGATTCAGCTTATCACTAAATAGAGTGCTGCGGGTATCAGAAGTGCTAGAAAGTACTGGGGCTCTGCTGGGCTCTTGTAACACTTCAAGGAAGAAGTTGGGTATTCAAGGAACAGAAACATAACCTGCAGGGGGAAAGGGACAAGAACAGAGAACCCATAACAGACTGATGTGTTGTTTGTTCTACACATTTTTTTTTTAACCCAGAACTCAGACAAAATGCGAGATTGATGGTTTCTAGGTGAGAAGATTTGTAAGTGTCTTAGGTTTGCCTGAGACCATAGGGTTGGGGTGTGGAACATGAAGGATTGCATAACAGCAGGGACAGACTTCATCTGAGGTAGACCAACACATTTCCTTTGATGAATTCTTAAAAGTCTGTCACTGGGTTTTGCCAGGTTTGGGGTTTTTTTTATGGGCCAAACCTAGCAAAGGAAAGTGTCTGCCTTTTCATTAGACTGCTTGTATTTACAGGCTTATGCTGACAGTATGGACAAATATCTGGAAAGCATGGCCAATGAATGAGGGCAAAGTAATAGACTTTTTCATTTTTTTCTGAATGTAAATGAAGACTTTTTGGTTGAATGTAAATGAAGAACTTGCATTCACTGTGGTAAGAAGAGAATTTAGGGTTACTGTGGTTTTCTTTCGGTTCTTCCACTTATTCACATGGCCTGTTTTTCAGTTACACTCTTCTTTCACTCAGGGGGAAAACTCTTCCATTATTCTGATGTCCTCAAACAAAAGGCTGCTTTAATTGACATAGCAGCTTCTGATTATTTTGTATTATCTCCAGGATATAAAGAATGCTGTATTACAGTACAACATAGGCCACCCCCGAGAAACTGAGAGGGCCCTCATCCTGTCTTAGGCAGTGAACAGTTCTTAAAGCAGGCAGGTATAGACCTCTTACTTGTTGCTCTAAGAAAGTTTTTTACATGGGTGTTTGCACTTCAGAGCTTCTACATGTTACTAGTTAAGCCCAATGGAGCTTTGTGGTTACTGTAAAGAAAACCTTTGGAATAGACTCGTACCAGATACTCAGCCTCTCTATATGTCAGTCTTCCTAGCTCAACATAAAGCCAATAATACCTGCTTAGCTTTTTCCTGAGTGATAGATATGTGTGCGCAGCTGTTGGAGATCCTTGCCTAACCACATTAGAAATGTCATTACTGTTTATGTATTTTCTTTCTGGCATGATTTATCTCTGCAATATCTAGACACTACCAGCCCATCTATGAGAAGATTGGAAAGGACACCCTGCTCAAGTCCAGTTCCCCTGCTACTGCAAATATATATATAATTTCGATCATTAACTGATAGAGCTCTAGCTAGACAAGTATTCAGTATTCTTCCTCCTACTTCCATAGAAAGGCTGTTGCAGGATATGACTCTTTTAAGGAAAAAAGTATCTACTGATTTCCAACTAAAACATTTGCAACACGTTTACACCTTGATTGTTTTTGTGCAAACGCTTCACCTTTAGCTTACATAAATCTTGTCCCTTTTCAGGCTCAAGTCACCCAAGATATTTATGCAACAGTGATCGTGTGGTATCTGCTCTCAGTCTTTGGTTTGGAAAAGCTTCCCTTCTCTTTATCTGGCTTTTAAATCTTCTCAGCAGGCATACAAGTCGCAGTTCACCTCTATTTGAATGTGAGTGACCAGAATTGCATGACTGAAACAGAGTTGCAGGTAGCATCTCAGCTATGGCCTACTGAATATCTGTACTTCTGCTATGGCATTTCATACTGGGAATACCTAGGATCACATTTTACAGAACCACAGAATTGTTGGGTTGGAAGTGACCTCTGGAGATCATCCAGTCCAACCCCCCTGCCAAGGAAGGGTCACCTAGAGCAAGTCACGCAGGAACACATCCAGGTGGGTTTTGAAAGTCTCCAGAGACAGAGAATTCATGACCTCCCTGAGCAACCTGTTCAGTGCTCTGCCACCCTCAATGGAAAGTTCTTCTGCATGCTGAAGTGAAACTTCTTGTGTTATATTATATGGCCATTGCTCCTCATCCTGTCACTGGGCACCACTGAAAAGAATCTGGCACCATCCTCTTGCCACCCACCGTTGAGATATTTACATGCATTGAGATCCCCTCTCAGTCTTCTCTGGACTAAACAGGCCCAGCTCTCGCAGTGTCTCCTCACAAGAGAGATGCTCCGGACCCCAGTCGTCTTTGTTGCCCTCCACTGGACCCTCTCCAGTAGCTCCTTGTCTTTTTTATACTGAAGAGCCCAGAATGGACACAGGTATCCTTTTTTCACACCTGCAACCATGACAGTTCACAGCCTGGATCCTTCCTTCTCGGTCGCTTTCAAACTGATGACTCCCCACTTTCTAGCACAAACTGTAATTATTCATCCCTAAAACAGTACAGACTTGGCACTCATCCCAGTTCTATGATCTCAGCCTCGGCAGGCCCGCACTTCTTCCTGCGCCATGCCCACCTCCTCGCTTACGGATTGCTCATCCCGGCACTGCCCCGTGCCCGGATTCCCTCGGAGGGGTCCGGCTGCGTGTCCCAGGGCCGCGGAGGAGGGGCTCCTGCGGCCGGCTCTGGCTCCCGCCGCGGCCTGCCGGCGCTCACGTAGCCGGGGGGCGGCCCCGGGAAGCGCGGCCGCGGCCGCACGTAGCGGGACCGACACCGCGCCGCGCCGGTCACGTCGGCAGGGCCGGGCCGGGCCCCCGCCGCCGCGGCGCCTCGGGCGGGCAGTAAATCGGCCCTGTGTCTGTGCGTCTGTGTGTCTGTGTCTGTGTGTCTGTGTGTCTGTGTGTCTGTGTGCTCGCCGCCGGCTGCCCCCTCTCCGGCTCTGTCCGCCGGCACCTCCTGCCCTCCCCGCTTGCTCCCGGTGCGGCGCCTGCACGTGTGAGATGCCCCAGCCCGGGGCTTGGATGCTCCGTCCAACGACCGTCCCCTCCCGACCCAGACTGTCCCTGGGAACCGAAAAACGGGTCTTCGCGTTCCGCCAGGAAAGCGGAGTCGCGGCTCAGAAGACCATGCTTAGTATTACAAAATTCTTAGGAAACACACCGAATTTTCACGTCGGCACAGCTGTTTTTTCACTCATGAGGTCCTGTATTGCACTGAGCTCAGGGAGGCATCTTGAGCAGAATAAGGCCTTTTCTACTGTGTATTAATATATAAAACAGGTTCCAAAATGGATTTTGTATCAAGACACATTTAGTAGCTAGCTGTTACACGGGTTTTATACATATACCTGTCTCTCCATATACCAAGTAAGCTCTCAAAATAAAGTGGCATCTGGAAAAAACAAAATCATTTGGCTTGAAATGGTGAAAAGTATTTTAAAATGCTGGCAACTTATTTTTCCTGCTTTATTACCCTTATATCCCAGAGGAAATGCTTCACCTCATGGGCATTCTGATAAAGGCTGTTTCAATCCTCATTTTATGGTTATGTATAACTTATGTATGCTGAACAGCATGCCATTTCCTCTTTTCTTATAGCATCATCATGTCTGTCACCCTAAATCTGCTGCTTAATTCTTTCCTGTCCTCCTGGAGCTGCTGCTTCTTTTAATTTCTTCTTTATTATAGCAGCTTTCATCCCCTTTTCCTGTTCCTATACACACTTCCACTACACATGCCAGCACCTGCCATTTAGCTCATCTCATCACCCAGGAAAGTGAATAAACAATGGAGGAGTAACAAGCTGGTTTCCTGTCCTGAAAGGAATCCTTAATAATGTGTGTAGAACATGACTCTTGGGCCTACTTCAGCTGCCATCACTCTGCACAGATAATTGACAGGGTTCCCTAAGAGGAAAAAAACTAAACTGCTCTATTGCAAGAAGATAATCAACCTTATTCATCCACAAAGGTGACATCCGTTAGAGTAAGGAAGTAGGACAAGAGACAATTCCACAAAGGCCACTGGCTCAGTGAAGCAGGTTCTAGTTGTAAGAAGATAGGAGGTTGCTCTGAATCACGCCAGAGACCAGACTGGATCCTTTCTGCCCCCAGATTTAAAGAAAATAGGAAGGCGTAGAATGACTTGTGCCTGACCCTGGTTCTGTTCCTGCTGTTTATTGAAGCATCTAAGTTTAGACTTTAATGGGAATGGATACTGTGCAAATAGTCATCTCAGAGCTCAGCCTGAACAGCTGGACAATGTTCTGTGTTTGGGAAATAATTACGAAACTGTCACAGTTCACCAATGCTTTTAGAACTTATTGACAATGGACTCCAGGAAGACCTGCCTGGAGAGACCATATTGCTTAGTTTCTGTTTTTCTGCAGTGGCAATCCTACCTCATGCTCTGACTTCAGCTTTCAAACAGTTAGCGTTCTTCCTCTGTATTGCAAAGATGCTTACAGAAATCCCTTGGTTTAAGGTTGGTCAGGACCTCTCAGTCTTTTACCCTGCAAAGAAAGAGGAAGTAGTCTCCATGCATCTCACCAAACAAGGTCTTCTAATAGACATGGTGTTTGATAATAGGCAGGTGTTTGCCCGGAAACAATTTTGGCTTTCTGTTATGGCAAGATGTTTAGGCTTTTGTCAGTGTCTTTACTGTGTCCCCAAAAGTTTGTGCTCTTTAATATAGCTGAGAATTCTTGCTGTTTCGTTGTGCTTAGGGCAAGATGCCTATCCTTTAGTCCCCCATAAGTTGTGTTTCAGCTGTAATTTAGAAGTCATAGGACTGGTAGCTGTTTATAATTGTAGATAATAAGGTGGTTATTGTCTACACTGAAAAGCATATGCAGCCATAAAGCTTTCCGTGGGATAGCTCTGATCATGGTTTCTCTGTAAGAACATAATTTTTTTCAGTGAGATGATAAAAAAAAACCTCATCAATGGGATTGTTCTAAGAAAAGTCTGTATCACAATACCTTCATAAAAGGGACTAAGATGGAGATAAGACCACAGGCCATATCTAAAACTGGCAGCATATGTCTTCACTCTTTAACTAAAGGTAAAGCTCTCTCACTGCCATCCATGGTCCTCTAGATCAGCTAGAGTTGTTTCTTACATGTGGTAAGAAGTTCTTCAGGATTTCAGATCCTGAATGGCCTAGATCCTCAACACAATTTTCTTTAAGGCCCTCTGCTGAAACTGAGGTTATTGTTTCAATAAATCAAATAACCTGTTTGAGCTTGATTTGGTTTATTTTTTTCAAAATGAAGTGTGTATATGGAGATCAGAGTCTGACCAGGAAACCATGCCTAGCATTCCTCTTTCTTCTATATTTTTTTTAGAGATTGGCTGATTATGAAATATTCATATTTATCCTCAGGAGAGAGGTTTTAGTAGACAGTGAACAATTGGATGGACCAGAAAGTTCTGGAGGGCTTGGAAAGAGAAAAAGATTGTAGAGATCTTATAAGCCACAAAGACTCCCACAAGGGGAATGAGAGAGACACTCAAAAATGCAAAGGGATGATATGGTTGAACACTGGGTATCTAGATTTCCTCTTGCAGGAGCAAATTAGTGGACTGAAACTGCAATATGTCAGTAACTTTCCTGAAGGGAAGAGTGGCAACCTAGCTTCAAAGCAAAAGCATCCAGCCAGTAATACAGATGTAAAATCTGTTTGTTCTGCCTCAAACTCTAATTCAAGCATAACATTCCTAATTCGCATTCTGGCTGCTGTAAGAGTCCTTCCTCTTTACTAGTGTGCGTGTGTTAGCTGATAACCCAGACGTGTGTGGGTGATAAAGTTAAAGAACCAGTCAAGAACATTTTCAGGATTTATGGATTGTTCTATTTGCCAAACTGAGTTTAGGAGTAGGGAATGAGGTTTTGATATATGCTTCTTCTTTTTCTTGCAATAGTCTAAGCTTGCATAATCTAAATAGGTTTACAGTGATGCCAAGCTGAGGCTCATAGAGAACTTTTAGAAATGAGCAATATGATTTATGACTGGGGACAGGTATGAATATTCTCTTTCTAAATGGTTTCTAGACTCACTGTAGGGATTTTGTGTAACGCAGGTTGAATTACAAAGATGGGTGTAGAATTGATTTCTTCAGTTTTGTTCTCAGATATTGTATGCAGCCGTGCCTTGTAATCCTTTTTATACCCTTCAGTTGGCTCTAATCAGTATAAAAATAATGAAGATTGTCTCAGTGAACTGGTGCAGCCTCCCAAATAACTATGCTATGCTCTGTTGATCCCAGCATGTCATATCACTTCTTATTTGGGAAACTGACTCCCACCTCACTACAACCTTCTTTCAGGTAGTTGTGGGGTTTACACAGTTTCTAGGAACTTGTATGTGAAGTCACTTGAGGTCATTACTGCTACTCATTTTTCACTCCTTTGGAGACTGCTTTTTGGTTCCATAGCCCACCCTGCCAGATGAGACTTCTGGGACAGACATTTAGCACACTGTTCTAGAACTGAAACACTGCTCCACATAATTCTTGTTACTGTGAGAACAGCATCATGCTGTATATTGGGTAGCTAGTAGTTAGTAATCTAACATGAGAGCACTGGTGTCCCTGAAGAGTTGCTCTGTTTCGGATGACAATTTACTTAGATTAGCATTAAGTTTTTCCTTTGTCATTTTTGTCACTGCTATGCTATAAACATTCACAGATATCACAGATATTATATATTACTACATTTTGAAACTATTTCACAACACTGCTTTATGGATTAATTTTCCTATTTTCACAGAGCCATCCATGTAGATATTACATGGTCTCAAAAGACTTCCTGGAACCAATGTCAACTGTATAATCCAGTACAGAGTAAAGTTATTAGGTGTTGTGTTACTTAAGGTTCAAGTTATATTTCTACTTTCTAAAGTATCTCTAAATCTCTGTCATTGGAAGAAAGAGAGGCCATGGACATTCTCCTATGGCTCCTCATCAGACGTGCTGTAATAGACTTCTTAGTATCACCTGCTCCACTTTGCTTTCAATTGGGTAATTGTTAACAAACTGCCACTTGCTTGAGACAACCAGAGCTTGTTTTGCAGTCAGTGGCTTGGATCTGCAGTCAGCAGTCTGAATGACTGAAGACTCATTTCAGAGCTAGCGGAGTTTCCCCACAGCTGTACTGCCATCTGGCCTGTTTCTGTTACATCATACTCCATGTCTCATTATTCTTTTCCTATGAGCTGCCCTTGTGTCTATTAACCATCACAACTGCTTGTTTTCCCTTGCCTGGGATTTGTTCCTCTAATCTCCTCTTCAGTTTCTTCAGAATTTATTCAGTAACACGGTATTTTTGAGCTGACTGAATGAGTATTCCCTTGCCTCGGAAAAAAATGTGGCCTCTGTAACATAGGTTCCAACCTCTGTCATGCAAAGAAATTTTGCCCTATACACTCCAGGCAGGCAGTCACAGCAAGGACTTCTGGAAAGATGAGTGAATGGGCTGTGGACCTCTTCTCCTTGGAGAGGGTATGGCAGTATATTCAAGGTATCGCAGCAAGTTAGCTGAAAAGGAAAATACAGAAGTTGCCTGTTGGAGGATGCTGATGAGTCAGCAGGCATCTGGGAAGGGTGATAGTCTTGAAAAAGGAAGGGAAAAGGACCTTTCTTTCTTTAAGCTGATCTAGACTGTGACAAGTAACAGGAAGCTTCCTACAGCTCTGTTGGGCTAGAGGGAAAAGGGAATCTCTGCTTGTCAGGAGGAAACCATGCTGAGGAGTGAGAGAGGAACTTCTGCTGGTTTCTCTGCCGCTTTGTCTTTTATCCATTTTGTTACTGTTCAGGATAAGAAGACCCAGACACCTAACATCAGGGCGGAAAAGGCAGAGGCATCACAGTGAAGGAAACTGATAATGAGATAGAAGTCAAATTTCTCATTGGTACAAATCTAGTGAATGATGTTATGCAGGGTGCAGATTTAACCCAAGGCTTTCCCTTTACAATCCTGGTACAGCAGGAACCAGACATACAGAATCCAGTGTCATTAATATGCCTACCCTCTCAATATAAGAAAGTTTTAGTTTATTAATGCTACAGTATTTTTTTAACTGGAATTAGACTGTATTTTATATTCTTACATTGTAGGTTTTTGCATTTTTCTTGGTATTTTATCCTCCCTAAAGTGCATGGAGTAGAGCTTTTCAATGTTAACTAGTTTATTGACTGTCATTTTCACAAATTTAATTACCTGTTTTAGAGGCTCTTATCCCTTCCATTGCTCGGAATGTCTTTCCCTGTCATCTGTGCCAAACATCAAATGTGGGACTGAGCTCTAGGTGATGGTAGAAACATCTGGCAGGATAACTATGGAATGCTTACCTTCCTTTTCTCAAATCAAAGGTCAATTGTGCTTATAAGTAGAAAAAAAAATAGAGAAAACTATACTGTTTTCTATCCCACCTAACTTTTTGAAGTTTATCTCACTTCTGAGTCCTGCTATATCAGAATGAGTCTTCTGCTTTGGATCCTCTTCTGTCTTCCAGGTCCTGAATCATCATGACTAAACCTTAAAAGTCTTTCTCATTGTTTTCAGAATGTAGGTATTTAGTTAGAACAGTATATAAAGTTTTAAAGAAAGTATTAGGTATTATCATCATGTGCAAGGTTGCATAATTCTGTGCTCTTTCAAAGTGATGTCAGTTGAAGTAAGATGATGGATGTTGCCTGAAGATCTGTTTATTTAGCAGGTGCAGGAAACCTGGACAAGAACTTTCACTAAAAAAGATCAAGCAGAAAAAGTGAACTCTGCCTGTCACAGGTGTTAAATTCTGTTGTAGTTCAAAATTGACATAAAAAAAGTGTGAGTAAACATGAAACTAGACAGTATTACTCTTACCACTGAGCAGTTAGATACAAGGTCAGAGAAACAGTAGCCTCTGTCTCTCAAGCCTTTCCTTCTCCCCGTGGAGGACTCCGTGAAGCCTGTCTAAGGTCAGCCAGCACCCTGCATCCAAGCCCGGCACCAGGTGTGGGAAGTGGCCATGCTGACCTCACTGGCCATTGTGCTGCTTGCCCACTCCACCATGGTTGTCCCCGTGGGGTTGCAGAACCATTTGTCCTTCATATCCCCAGCTTGGAAAACTGGATGACACTGAGTTTCCTCGATATATGCAACCTGAAGTACAGCCAGGTCAGGATGCTGTGATTACTAAGCCATCTTTACTATTTTCTCTCCTGCCTGTCTCCTGTTTCTTGTCTTCTGCAGTGGAGGAGGTGCAGTTTTGTCCATGTACTTCTGTGTGCCACAGAGTGGTCTTAATTCACCATCCAAAATACTCATGATTAACCAGAAGACCTGGAGAAGAACAGACTTAAGAAGGAAACTGCACTAGTGAAGTTTTCCTGAGTTCTGGAAGGGATTTTCATATCATGTCCCATATCAGTCAGTACAGATCAGGAAAGTTATTCACAGAGGTGTTTGTCAGCAGAATATGAACCAGCTGTTGTCATTTCTCTATCAAAGGAGATTTATGCTGTTACCTTGTAGAGTCTTTAAAGCCTTAAGAAAGAAGCTTATGTTTGAAGTAGCCAGATGGTAAATTGAAAGCAAGGTGGAACTGGTGACATAAGCAAAAGGCAAAGTAGAAAATAGTATAGACATTTTGGCATAGACAAAGTGGCAAAAGGACGAGAGGCAACAGAGGTGGAAAAGTGGAGGTGACCGTAGTCAAGCAACAAGCCCATTGACTAACACTTTGGCAGACTCTCAGACAAGACATGATGGTCTTTGCAAAGCTGGAGAGGAAGGAGTAATAATTTAAACAGAGCTGAGATATAAGGGAATCTAGGAGGGGGATAATGAAAGATGGTGCCCTCCTTATGCTTGATGAGTAGGAACATGATGCTGTCATCCCTGATGAGAGAAGGAGACAGAAAGGAAAATGGGAAGAATCTTAGTCAGACCGTAATAACAGACCAGCAGCAAACTCTAAAGTGTTCTGATCATTAGATAGACAATCACTGTCTATCTATGTTTTTAAGTGGGTTTCACAATGTGTTTCTAAGGTATTGATTCCTTCATGTCATTTCTCTCCTCCTTGTGAACTGAACAGCGAAGCACAAATGTCCTTTTGAAATATCTGATTATTCTGTGCCATCCTAGATTCTCCATTTCTTATGAACAGTTTTAATCAAGAGAACAGAGAACATCAAAAGAAGAAAAGAAAAGCAGTGTTCTCTTTTGCAGAATATAAAGTGAAACAGACTTTAAGAACTGAACAAAGAGAAAGTAATTATGAGAGCTGTTCTTCAAAGGAACTGAGACAAGAAAATGTCTGACGGGCAGGCAATTTTCTTTTGTAATAGACATTGCATGAAAAGAAATCCCAGAAGATCATGTACAGAAACAGAGAGAACTGATGAGGATGTTCATACTACTCAAAGCCTGTTGTTTTCCACACGGAAAACTGTAAAAGCTTGGTCTTTTACAGATGTACTTGTTGGATAATTTCATGGATGTCCAAAAGAAATACAGAAAAAAACCCAAGATTAAATGAGGAACAAAATCAGCGTCAAAGCTGTTTCAGAAGAGCAGATGAAAGTACTCAGTAGCACCATCACAATGTACGTATAATAGAAATGTGAATATAACGAGCAATCAGACTTACCATGAAGAAAGGCATAAGGAAACTACTGGTAGGTGCCAACCATGCCCATCATTATAAAATAAAAATCATGTAAAGACATAGAGACAGAAGGTTTACAATAGTTGCCTCATGTACAGCAAACAGGAATGTCATACACATGAGAAAATATGTAAAATATGTATGGAGTGCAAAATGGTTTTCAGTTTCACAAATACACATCATGCAGAAAAATATAGAGTGTATCCAACTAGAGAACAGTTCAAGAGATACAATCAACAATGATGATACTGTCATATTTTTATCAAGCAATGATGAAGTATGTGGATTTTTTTAAGGGATGCGGAAAAGCACCATATTGAGTGAGTACCATATTAAGTTCCATTTATATGGAAATAAAGTGAGATAGCATCTAAAGAAGCATGGCCCATTCTAAAACACTGGCATTACCAATATCAGCAAGACTCACAGGATGCAGAATATATCTATTCCATATAGCTGAAGTGTGCAACCAAAACTTAGGTTCCTGTGTAATGAATATGTACTAGCAAAAAGAATGGTACTGAAAGGCCTTGAGATTATAAAGCTGGTTAGATCCCAATGACAGCAGAATTCTTTGGAGGATTGCATGGTGGAAGACAGTTTTGGAACATTCCCTTAATGTTTCTGGAAGTGTATCTCCTGTGACATTGCATCACTGAAATCTCTAAATGCACAGTCTGCCATGTTGTTATGACCCGCCCCAGGAAAAGGGGAGGGGAGGTAACTCAGGTTTTTATCAATAATTCTCTTGGGGTGGATTAAAGTGAAACGACACTAAATAATCAGTGTCTGAAAACAAAGTTTATTTTAACAATTTTGTATCAACAGGTATGCTAGCATTTTGGGTGTTGTCATAAAACAATGCAACATAGAAATAACTTTTGGGGGGGGAGAAACTGTTTAGGGGAAAGGAGAAATAGGATGAGAGTAAGGGAAAAGAGAAGCTGAGAGTGCAAAAGAAATGGACATAGTCACCGCCCACTGGATCCAGCGATGCTTGAGAGCGATGGTCTTGATTCGCAGGCGGTGGGGGAGAAGGAAAACCCAAATTCCCAAAGTCATCAGTCAGTTTATATACCCTCAGCATACTTTTGCACCTCCCTGGGATGAGGAGTTGTTTGCCTTTTTAGGGCTTAGCACTGGAGGGAGGGATGGGCTCGATTTCCCACCTGAGGTATCTTCTTGCTTTCTTAGGGCTTAGCCCATCTGAGGTATCTTCTTGCCTTTTTAGGGCAAAAGTCAAAGCCTGCAAACTCCTGGAATGCATAAATCGTTAACCATTTCAGTCTCTGACACGTGTGCACTGAAGTAATCACTGTTGAGAAAGCAACCTAAGGAAGTACCATTTACAGCATCTGGTGTATTTGAGAATGAAAGAAAAAGTGGAGGATTCATTCCAGGGCAAAATAAGCCAGCCCTTTTATCCACAGTTGAAGGCCGTAGTACAGACTTAATGGAATCAAATGAAATTAAAAGGAAGTATCGTTTATACTCTCAGTTTATTATAAGAAGCAAGTACTAGAAAACCTGTATGTGGGTGGTCCAAAGCAGCAGACAGAAACACCATGTGGGGTTGCTGCTACCCACTCAGTTTGGTTGACTTTGGTTTGCACACTGTACAGAGCAGGTCTAGATGCTCAGTGAGGATGACTTCTGTCCCAAGCTACACAAAGAGTCTATTTCCAGGACTCAGATGGAAACCAGTGTTTCCAGGGAAAGTCTTATTGATCTATGACCTACATTAGAGCTATGTTAGAATGAAAATTTGAGATCTTAGCACAACTGATGACATCCTTGTAGACATCTCCTGAACTAGTAGGACAGAGCTCATATAATATGGGTTAGGTTAGGACAGTTACTGAAGTGAATCTCTGCCAAAATACACTGCTTTTGGTGGAAACCTTTCTCTTTATTTCAGTGGACACTGGATCAGACTTTGACCTGCTGATTTCTTCTCTTCAAAGTAGTGTGTATCAGTCTTTGTGGAAAAATACCTCAGTGTTCAAAAACATTGGCAATGTTTTTTAGAATGTTGAAAAGCTTCAGGAGTAGATTGAGTCCTGCAAGGAAAATATCAACTGGAAAGAGATAGTTTCGATTGACTTTGTGTGACAAACACAAAGGAAAACAAGGGATTGGAGATTTCTCCCAACAAAGGTGCTAAGAACTATTTGTATGAAATTGTGATGAGCAATAATAAAAGAAAACCTAGATAAAATTTCCAAACTATATAAAGTCATGCAATACTGTGTTGGCAGAGCAAGAAAATGCACACTAACCTTAACTACATGAAGAGAATCTGATAAATTTCATGAAAGCATGTCAAAAAAGTTTCTATGGAATTCGCTATGGAGGAACAATAATGTACCCTTTTGGGGGGGAAATGACCTACTGTAACTGAATCATTCTCAAAAGATTTAAAAATAAATCTTATTTGCCTCTCCCCCGTGTGTTACATTTTTGACTGACAGTAAATTACATAGAGCTGCTAAATACAGCAGTGGCATTGTCTGGGTTTTTGTTTTTTGCTTTTTTTTTCAATTTTTTAAAAACTGAAGCAAGTGTCAGCTCATTTGTGGATCTCATTAGATGATCATATGGATTAAATACTGCAATAGACTCAGATGTTTTTGTTTCATTGTCCAGACCTCCACAGACTTTCTCTTCAGCTTGGACGACCTAAGGTTAACACCAAGAACCGACAAATATCAATTGAATTCTGAGAGCTTTGTGTCAATTCTTCATCTTTTATACACTGAGTTATAGTATTTCTTCTTAGTCTTGTCCATTAGCTCCACAGTATGCATGTTTTTTGTCATCTTTAACTGTACACATACAAATATCCTGTTAATGATTTGACATCTCTGTTTTTTTAGCTAATGAGAATCAAACACCTACACTGGTTGGTTGCTCTTGAAAAATAATATTGTCTAAACCTTCACATGATCATGGAAATGTCATTAGGTGTCCTGATACTTTTAGAAACCTGCCTCCTAGCTTCTGAGACAGATATAAGAAGGCCAAAACCCAGAAAGGGACTTAGGAACTATAGCATTCAACGGTAACTCAACGGAATTTAAAAGTTGCTGATCGGTATCCTGACACTTGAAGATAACCATCTGGAAATGCTAAGGGGAGGAATAGACTTTGTTTTGTTTCTTCAGAAACAGATTATCACTCTCTCCTTAGGATTCACATTTGCTGGAGCTGCAAGTTTCAAACTGTGACATTTTTCAGAAAATTGAAATATAGAATTTGGGTTTATTTGAATCCTTCATCTGATTTGAAGTGCAGATATGAATTTAGATCTCTACACCTGTCCAAGTGAGCAGTCTAATCACTGGATTAGTAGATATTAGGATTGTCAAAGAAGGAGGCAGCTTTCATGGTTCTATTTTGTGCAAAATAGACAAAATACATGATAGGCCCATGTCAACAGGAGTTAGAGTTCTGATGCTTTGTTAAGCAAGGGGGAATGAGGACCTGAGGACCTGATGGCATAAGGCCTTGAACAGTCCATGTCAGGTGATCACTTTCCTTAGGAGATAAGTAAAAAACTGAAGTCATCCATCAAGTGAATTATCTCAGCAGTCTGAATATAATTTTTCTGTTTTAATTTATTTTCTTCTGAACTTTTAATCTTCCTTCTTCAGGGCAGAACTCATACTTTAATAATCTACCTCATCTACTTGAACTTGTCAAGGAGTGTTTTGGCTTTGTCTATGAATATGTTTGCACTATTGGCCTATTTCCTGATCTAATTTAAAACAGCCTAAGAGGAATTCTGAAAAGTATTTATTGAAGGAAGGAGATGTTAGCAAAATGCAGAACCATTCAACAACTGAGCTGGGTGTGTGTTCCTTCTGTGTCCTGCCCAATCTTCCTTTTCCCATCCTTGCTTACTGATTTGTCTTACTGCTGACTATTGACATGTCTTCTCCATTTCCTCCTCAAACACTTTTACAATTAGGGACTTTTTTTGCTTGTTTGTTTGTTTCTGATTCCCACCACATCCTTGCCAGATCTATATCATATTCTGTGCTTTTCATGCTTCAAAGATGTTCTAAGTCTTTCAGATTTTTTGGCAGCAAAAGCACTTTAATCAGCTTTGCCAAACGTTCATTTAGACATATTTTTCCGTATATTATCCTGACAGGATACCTACAGGTAAATCAAATGACCTATTCACCTTGCTTTTCTCCTTTTTAGAAAATATCAGACTATACATGTAACGACTGAAAGGCCTCTGACACTGTTCATAGCAACAGGCTTATCTGAGCTGATAGAGTCCATCACCCATTTTTAAGAGCTGGTACAGGTTCCTTTCTCTTTTGTAGGTATTTCCTTCTGAGAATAATTTCTTTTCTCTTTCAACTTCCATCAGATTTTGAGTGTGAAACAGCTGTAACTCTGCTTCAAAATCTCTTCCCTTCTATTTTAATTTTTTATCTCCTCTTACAGCTGCCAGCATAGAACCTGCAACCTCACCTCTACTTTCTGAAAGCCCAATGCTAGCACATCATATGTCTATGATCTGAACAGGCACTTATCACCAAAATGGCACTAAAATCAAGAGCTGTTATGGGTGCAAAAGGTATATTCTCATTCCTAGTTAATTGGTTTCTGGGGAATACCGTGGTTTACACAAAAGGTGTATATCAGATGATGGCCACAATACTATTGATAAAGACATTTTTCTAATATTTACAAAATAGCCTTTATGTTCTTTGATTTTCATAATAACATAAATGTATTTTCTTCTTCCCCTTTCTTCAGAGTAGGTGATTGAAAAAACATAAGACTTTCAAATCTGACTTATGAAACACTTCTGGGTATTTTTTACTCCTTCCATGAGAGAAAATGCATATACATAGAAAAAGAAAGCCCTCTTTTATAGTCTGCTGTATTTCTTTACTCCTACAAATTGGCATCTCAGCTCAGGATGTGGACCTGCACCACCCCCATATCTCACACCTCTTTCCCTCTCATTCACACACCAGCAACCCACATCCTCCCACATCCTGAACCAGAAGTGCAGCTCCCAGCACAGGCTGAGCTCCTCCACAAACACTGCAAGGGAAGCAGCCAGTCAGTGTGGAGCCACTGGCACACACAGAAACAAGCTGTTATTAATTGGTGGGCTGGATGTAGCTCCCTCCGTAGAGTGATGGTTAAAGCTCAGATCAGCTCAATGCTTCCCCACAAATGGAGCTGGAAATTGCTTTTCCCACCTAAAATTGACTCTGAGCCCATGATCACAAGGACCATTTGGCCTTTCTGGGCACAGCTTCAGTCCTGGACCATTCTCACTGAGAAGAAGTTTTGCTAGTATTGACCAGAATTTCCCTGGCTGTGATCTGTGCTCCTTGCCTCTCAGCCTTTCCAAGTGTGCTTCTGAGAAGGATCTGGCTTGGTCTTTTTTGCCACTCCCCATTATGTAGTTAATACAACAGGTAGATACCCCCATGGCCTTTTCTTCTGTAGGCTGAACAAACCCATGTCTCTCATTCAGAGTGTTGCATTCAGACAGTGTTGCAGTTCTCTAGTCATCCTAGGATATGATACCTCTGTTGGACTTCCTCTGGTTTTACCATGTCTTTTGTGTACTGAGAAGCTCAGACTGAGTACAGTACTCGAGATGTCATCTCAGAAGTGCTGAAGAGAGAGAATAAGCACTTTCCTTGACCTGCTGTCTGCACTTTCACTAATACAGCCTGGTATGCCATTGAACCTCCTCCCCCATTAAGGCATATTGCTGACTCATTTTCAGCTTGTCTGCAAACACCAAATATCCTGTCTACTTCATGAAATGGCAGCTGTGCAATGTAGCACTGCAGCAGATGTTCTCTGCTTTCTCAACAAGACTGGTTTTTCTGAGTTTCCTTTCCATGATCTAGATGAAATACTGTTCTTTTACCTTCCCCACTTGGGAGGGAGAGGGGAGAGGAGGGTAAATTGTGTCTGAGAGTAAGTTCATGAACTTCCCACATATAGTGATGCTGTTTCTTGGTTTGGATACTGATAATTATTATGTGACTACCTAGACAATATAGGCTAAATTTAGGCATATGATTCACATGCACACATACAGAGCACCAGACTCTACTGGTGAATGTAGAGTACTTTTGCAGAAAGCTCAGTAATGGAGAAAACTCTCCTATAGGCTGTTACTGTCCAGTTAATGTCCACATCCACTCTGGAGCGGTCTAATTGCTATTTAACTGGAGACACAGAGCATGACGCTATTCAGCATTGTGTGTGCTCCATCTTCCAATACTACAAATATTTGTAACTGCACTGGTGATGGACACTTCTCTGAAGTTTGTTCTGTCTTTGTCTGTGCAGCCTAGTCACTTCATGGTGCTACATCTGGCTGTCCAAGCCCATCTGTCATTCCTGGACTCACTCCAGAATGGTTTGCCAAGTCTTACAGACTGATATGTTTTCTTCACTGTTATTATGTTGCCACAGTAGTTTATCTGGCAGCAAGACTGGCAACTGCAGCAGGTCACTTTAGGGTCATATATTCTTCTTCTTCATTATGTAAGACTGCCCTTGCCTCGAGGTATTGTCTTTAAAACTGGGGGGTAAAGGAGGCTTTACTGTGTTGTGATGGTCAGCACTGTTCCTGACATATGCTGCACAAGGCTTTGGTATGAGCTTTCACTCTCTGCTATCCGACAGTTGCATGATGTTGCCATTTGAAGAGGTGGCTGCTTGGAGCAGCAGCAGAGAAGATGGGGAATGGGGCCAAGTGCTAACCAGCTTAGAGACCTCCCAATCAACATCAGAGGGACAGCTGGTAGATGCCTCAGAGAAGAATTGAAGGAGAAACTCTGGGGTTTGCTTCTTTAAAAAAATTGTGTGCTTAGGAAGTTTCTCTAGAGATTTTAGGTGACAGAGAATCTGTAAGTATTTGCCTTTAGGAAACAGGAGGTTGATAGCCTGAATGATGAAGATGAGTTGTGATGGTAGAAAACCTCAGAATTATATTAAAGACTAAGTATGAAGACTTAGAGCAAGCTGGAAAGGCTGGATGGATATTCTTGTGTTGCTTGTTACGTTTTTCAGTAAATGCAAAGCCCCAAAAGGCAAATGTTCTCTAGGACTTGTTTAACTTGCTGGGAGAATGTGAAGGGAGCTGAGACACACAATGTTTGCAGGGTTACACTCTGCCAAGGGGATGTGTGCCCTGGGATGGTGCAATGCTGGCTTCCTCCCCATGCAATGCACACAAATGCAGATTGAAGACAGAGACTGCCTTTCACATCAAGAGTGTCTATGTTCAGTTAATATTTCACTGCTCTTTTGCTCCTCTCTGAGTCATCTATTGTCCTTTGTTTCTAGAGCTTCTCCATGAGGGAGTCCAGTCTTGGTGATATTAGTTTGCTTTGTTTTTTTTGGGGAGCAATAGCTGTTTAAAGCTATTTGTTAGCTTCCTTTCTTTATTCAGTACAAGTAATTGACTTGTTTCTTCTGTTATGTCTTTGTCCTGCATAGATTTTCATGCCTTTCTTTTTTGGCTTACTTCTCTAAAATGCCAAGCATCATCTCCCAAATTGCTCTTTATATATGTGTTCTGAATTATCAACTTCCACCCACTGGACTAAGAAGTACTGTTGTTCTTCCTTTGCTCTTACTGTGATTCTGTACTTTTTTTTTGAGAAAAAAAAGGTCAAGTAGGATAAATAAGTAATGTGCTCCTTTTAGAGAAGCAGAGCTGTGCCAGGAACAATTTGGATTTTAACTGAATCATCTGACCTTGGTTTATATGATAATGTCCTGGGAGAAGGGACTCATCCACATATGCATACAAGACAGACATATTATTAATGTTCAGTAAAGTTAGTCATAAAGAGGAAAGCATCATCCAAAAAAAACTTACAGAAATGTCAGATGTGTATGTAAATATATATCAAAAAAAAGAAGAAATGTAGAATATTCACAGTGTGTCATATCCAAATATAAAGGGATGCTGTAGTCTTGATAGCTTGAGAACCGATTTTTTTCTCTATAAAGTAATAACTATCTTTTTTTGGAGAAGGATTGCTGATAAGTGAGAAACACATTTCAAATGTTAATGTCATACTGAGGCAGTTCTGACTACCTAGTATGAGATGGAGCAGGCTGAGTAACTAGGATGACATTTAATGTGAGTTGTATTAGTGTGGGGGTGCCTCTAAGTACAGCTATCATGATGAGCCAACTCCCAGGGTAGGAGGAGGATAAGAGCAGGTGTCCAAACAAACCATGGTGTCAGCTGTTTGGTGGTGTCTCAGGCTTGAGCAGAGGTCCGGTTGCTAACAGCATGTGTGGTACCTCTCTGTTCTCAGAACACTGGAGATGGCTTCTCAAGCAGCTATGTTTCCTTCTCCCTCCTTTCTCGGTGTATATGCTAAGTTTTCTAAACAGAGATATGGTACACTCTAATTTTAGTGAATTGTCTCATTTGAACACAGATATCCTGATTATTCAAAAAAAATGAGATTTGCCAGCTGGTGAAAGTGCTCCTATCCCTGTAATGAATGCAGTAAGCTGTGGCTCTAAAGAGAAAAGTAGAACTACCTCAAACATGAGACACCACCCAACCAACATCTGCATAGGAAGAAATGACATTTTGTCAGTTGTCACACTCTGAAGGGATCCCATATTCCAACGGAGCTGCAGGCTTCGGTAATTGATATGCTGGCTGCAGTGAAACCAGCAGCAAAAGTAGCTCAGATTTTGTAAATAATTTTACGTTTATTCAGAGCTCATTTCTAATATTACCTGGGATAGCTGCCAAAATTAGTCCAGAATTTCAAGAAAACCAAACTAGTGCTGCTTTTGCGCTGGCTGTTGACACTTGTTGGCTTTCTCTGCTTATTCAGAGGAGTCAGACACAACACACACAGCCTTCTGCTCTCATCTTTCCACTCTCTTTCAAGCTTAGACAGCTTGACAGCATTGTTCTAATACCCGCACTGGTAGAAACTAAGCTGCACCTTTTCACCGGAGTGAGTGGAGTTGGATTCAGGCTTCAAGAAATTATGTTTTCTGGAGCGTAGTTAGAGTTTTAATGCGTACAAAGTAAATTAAGGAAGTACCAAAATGTAGGCCTAATGAAACAGATCTGTCATTCCATAAAACACTGGTATAAGAAGCTACCTGGATTTGTGTATGCTAATATTATTTGTCAGGTAAAAGAAGACTACTTTACCTATAGTGCCTCAGAATAGTTGTGAAATATTCTAGGTGAAATTCTCAGGTGATGAAAAATAGCAGAATGTTATGGAAGGAAATGAGGTTTGGTAAACTAGTCTAAATCATAATCTGATTCCTGGAGGGTTTTCATATATTTATAAATTACTGAAACACCAGTATCATTCAACCAAATCATCACTCAGAAAATTATTTAGCCCTAATGGGTCACATGAATATTCTTATTTCCTCTTCTATTCTCCATGATATACGAACATCTTAAAATAATCATGTATGTATATATGCATGTATGTTTGTATGTGGTAATTGGATATTACAGGTGAATAGTTTTGCACTCTTTTAACAAAATGGAAGAGCTCTTTTCTTGGCGCACAAAGAACAGAAACTATGATAAATCAGCTCATGAAAATGGAGTATCCCAGTGCTGACAAAGGAACAGATCCTGAGTTCATTAGGCAAGCTGTAGAAAAATCAAAAGAATGGGATTTATTGTAAAATTAGATTACTAGCTATCAGTAGACCTTAAATAGTATTGTCCTTTTTATCCAGCATGTACATCCAGAGTGTTTTGTGATTATCTTAAGGAAATTAAAATGTATATCAAAATTCACTAAAAGAAACAGTGAAGCAGAGTTGGCTTGGATGATTTGAAATGTTTAATGGGAATTGATCAAAAACTACATAGAGGAGGCAGCTTAGCCTTTAAAGAGTTTGGGAATGTTGGTGACCATAATTTTTTGGCCTTTATATTTGATTAGATTAAGTGTATTTTAATTTCACTGAAACGTGTACTCTTTTCTTGGATGTAAGTTTTGTCCGAGTAAAAAAAAAAGAACTTGGCCATTTGTCCGGATTTTCTAAATGTTTGGCATCCTGGAAGTCCTAGTGATGTTGCCTATATACACAGATTGACTGTCCAGTGCATGCACAAGACCTGCGGCGTGATTCCGACATGAGAATGATTGTGCATGTGTTAGTTGTTGCATCCACTCAGCATTTGCATATGCATGCTGTTCCCTCTGGTTTTAATGCCTCTGTGCATCAGTAACTTTTTGTCTGCTTTCAAAAGGCAATGCATGTAGGAGAATTGTGATACTTGTTTCCTTTCTAAGAATTTTATTTTGACTACTGTTGCACTATTGGAAAGGAGAAAATATGAACAAAGAAGGATGGTTGCACAGATAGGGCATAAAACTAAGGATCAGGCTTGGGTATGTCATTTGTTTTAGCCAGTGACACAATTCCCCATTCGTAAATAGGAGATAACTCCTCTTGTCATACCATTAATTAATGGTTATTGATTAATTCGTTAACCACAAATTAACCCAAGCGCATAAAAATCTATAGCAATAGTGTGTGTCCTGCAAAGCAGGTACTCATTTATTTCCTAAGAGGCCTCTAAGGAAGATTACCTGACTACTTTAACAGCCTAGAAGCTGCAGTCTAAGGAAATATTTTGCCAGCCCTATTCCATTTTTCCAAACAACAGCACTTTGATCCAGTGTATTGGAAAGTTGCCTAACCTGAGTGGTTTGAAACAGCTGGTGTCTACACACAACTCTATTTGCTGACTTTCCCATCTACTTAATATTATATAGTGCCTGACTACCAGAAATTCAACCTCTGAAATACCTTTGGAATTCTTTTTACCTGCTCACAGTCTCTTATTACTAACATCCTGCTCTAAATCCGGCCTCCAGCATAGCTGCTTATATGAAATGCAGTAGGCTTTATAGAGAAATTATCTTCAGATATTGAAATGCATTATGAAGTGAGACTTCATACTCGAGCATGAATATCTCTCTCTCTAAACATAAGCAGTTGTCTCAGCTGTTATATACCTTACTATGTTGTGTACATGGAGAATGAATGATTTTACAAGTACTTATTTACTGCAGGAAGTTTACTGTTTATTTAATGTCTACCAAACAGTATCCTATGCCTCCCACTTGCCAGTTAAGTCATTCAGCAAAAACAAATTGATTTCCTGACTTCACTACCAGGTTTGGTCCCTGGACAGAGATGAAAATCCTTTTTGCAGTTCTTTAAGATTTGTGGGGAAAGAAATTAATGTGATTGTCTTGAGACTGTCTGAAGAAATACATAATTAGAAAGCATTTAAAGCATTACAATATTTGCATTCTCCATAAGGAATTCAGGAAAATTAACTGCAATAAAAGCAAAAAAACTGCCACAGCTTCATTTCAGTGTCTCCTTAGAAAATACACATTACCTTTGGAAATCATAAGGTAAATGTGCAAATACAGATGTACCCTACATCCCTTCTTACTCCTTTTCTGATTATTCAATAACAAGAACCTATGTTTAACTCAGTAATTGGATCATTGGTACCAAAAGCAATTAAAAACTCCCTAGTATATTCAGTCAAAACTAATGATGGAATTCTAGAGCACTTTGTGTCATTCTCTCTTCAGTGTACCTTGGGATTTGAAAATCTGTAAACTGACAAAACACTTGATAAATGATGCAACAGGAAGTGGTCTCAGTAACTTCATTAGTTTTTCTTATCTTCACTGGCTGTCATCCTCCTCTCCACATATCACCTACTGAGCAAATGTACTGACTTTGCATTGGTGTATATGATATATAGAACAGGGCAAAAAGCAGTTGAGGTCCTGTGTTTATTTATATGATATAATCTGTAATTGATAAATCCTTTTCTGAAAGGTGCTTTATATAGACTAATAACAGTAGAAAAACTGTTCTCTGTAAGATTCTTAAAGGGCTCATGTTACCTCATACCATATCACAAAGTCATTGTAAACTTGTGACCAGGCCCTTCAAGGAATTCCAGTTTATAGCTGGGAATTAAAATTATGGCATATCTACAGTAAGGAATAGAGAACAGTGCAGAGATTGTTGAGCTAATTACATCCACGAGATTCAGTGCAACACCTTGAAGAGAAACTACTCAGGAACACCAAAAGGGGACAGCCATATTCATGGTGCTTTATCTGATCCAATAAACCTGGCTCCCAGTAAAAGCTAATTTGCTTGCACACAAGGACATTGTGGGAGTACACAAATTTGGCAGAAAGTTTTGCTGCAAAATATAGATGTATATACAAAGGAGAAAACAGTAACCGAGTAGAGTGTCTGTGACAGAGGAGGTGGTAAGCTCAATCCCCCTTGAAGAGCCTGGATACTGCCCCAGGGGTCAAAAAGAAATGAGACAGAATGTGACCTTGCCAACAACAAGCATCAGTTTGTTGTGGCAACATAACAGTTATGAGGTCAGCCAAGGTCAGAATCTCTGTGGTGGTTGTGTCCTGGCCCTTGAACTGGGACAGCTGGTTTGATATCTTCTGTATGGAAAAGCTGTGAAGAGGAGACTGTTGCCTTGTGTTTATCCTGCTGCCTACCCTGCCTTTGGACATCAGTTACCCATGATAATAAGTTTTCTTTATTTTCTTCCTCTTCTGCTCCTCTTCCTCAAACTCAACAAACAATTTAATTGTCTCTCTTGTCTAAATATATTCTCAGATGTGAAATCTATGCCTTATGCCTATTTTTATAAAATGCAGCAAGTACTATAAACCTGGAAACAAGATGTTAAACTCCTAGATTACATGCTGAAATGTCAACATAGTTCTAGTCAGTTAAAAGGATAGTGTTGACTTCTAGTTAATCTCTAGACATACTGTGTAAGTTGTGATCTTACTGTACTGGAGGTGGTAAGAAACGCCCCAGTCTAAGGTAGATTTCCATGAAAGAAAAGCCATCCCTCTTTGAGCTGCAGAAGGATATTGATTATATTACATTTCAAAGTGTGATATACCCTTCTTAGTTCCTGAGGGCCTCTAGCCAAATCTGCAAGTTACTGTAAAAGGAATTGTTGACAAATTATCTCTTAAGAAGGCTACAGGTGAGATTCCTGGAACATCTACCTACAGGCCAATATCCAGTGATTTATTTTTTTTATTCATATCTAGGCAAGGGACGTGATGGAATACAAAGGAGGGTTAAGCTCCTGGCCACTTTCCTATAGGCACCAGTTTACCCTATGTGTATATGCCTACCTTATTCTCAACCACTCCTTTTCTTATACCTTTGTCAATTGATAGATATCCCCATTCATTCCAGAACATCCCTGGAGATGCTCTAGTATCAGTGAAAAGCTTGCCCCCAAAACAGTATGCCTTGTTCCTACAACTGCTTCATCTGTATTCGTGTAATTTACATAGTAAAGGAGCTGGCCTTCTACATTTTACAAACCCATTACCTGTTTTGCTATTGTGTTCTTTTACATTCTCAAAAAGCTTTCCAGAATTACAAAAAAAAAAAAAAAAAGAAAAAAATGTTCTTTAAAAAGGTAGCATGTTGTACTCTCTTGGCCCCGTTTTTTTCTGCTTTTTAATTATTTTTTTTCCTCATTACACCAATCATACATATAGGATTTCAGCTATTATGTGTACAGTAGCCTAATTATGGAAAATTAACTGATTGTCTCAAGAAAACTGCAACTGAATGATGTAATTTGACTTCATGCTGTCTCAACAACATTTGACATCATACAAGGGCATTCATCTATCCAAATAAAGTTACACACAATAAGAAATCATTTTGGAATGTGTTCTATTTTATCTCCTTAGATTAACATGGTGACTTGGGCATACCTTTAACAAAATTATCACAGAGGGGTTTCAGAGCTGGGTTTATTATCCTGGATGGAGGTGCTGAGGAGAATTTAATATTCTGCTATGTGCTTACTACCATAAGCTGGGCAGAACAGAAACATTCTCCTCTGTGCTGCAATTACACACAGTCTCTATCAGCAATAGACCAGCAAGCACTGGTCTGTGCATATATACATTCTTTATAATTGAGGTATTGTGATTCCTGAAGTTTCCACACTAATAAGGAAAGATATCAAATATAGCCCCAGTAAAAGGCATTTTGTCTAGTGGGAATATGACTAGACCTTTTTCATACAACTTTAGTCATGCAGTAGAGGATATTTCCAGCTGAGAAAAGGTAAAGAGTCATCTACCATATGGTATGTCAGGTTAGAGTAAGTACAATCTTATCAACCTTCCTGTGTGGTTAGGATCAGAGCATAATTCATCCATATATCCTCATGCACATGCCTTACTGTGTTTTATTTAAATAAGTCTTGTCTCAGTCTGCATTCTTTTTGCATAGTGTTCTTAACAGGAAAATCACTTTAGGCCCCCTCACCATTTCAGTATTTCTGTGGGAGGTAGTGATTTGACTTTATTTTTTAAAATTACTTAGGAGTAAGACCTGTAAATAAGCTGATTTCAAATCTGTGTTTTTCTCTCAATGAAATAATAAGAATGTCACCCAGAAACTGGGTGACAAAGTCTGTGCTTTGTTTTCTGCTGAATCTGACAACACTTCCTGTAGATAACCTGTATAGAAATATGATTTGCAATACCACTTCAAATACTTCTCTTCACAGTTTGTAACTCTTGGGTTTCCATCAGCAGGAGAGTAATTCAAATGACAGTTAGAATTAGTCACAGATGTGAGACCACTGGAAGTTCCACAGTAGAGTTTGCACTGAAGCATTATTTTTATTACTCATTCAATGCTAATTTTTGGGGATGGGAAGAAGGAGCCTCTTGCATTTTAGTTTCTGCGCACAGGAAGTAATACTAAATATCTTAAACATATTCCAAAATCATAAAACCAAGGAGCAAAATAGGTTAGCCTTTTCCTGATAGATGCTCTCTGAGCTGTTGTGGGTACCCATCTTAATGTTATTCCCATATTGATGAGAGCCAGATTCTTTTTTTTTTTTTTTTTTTGAGTTTTGTAGCTGTCTAGCTTCTGGGAGCTGCAGCTCAAAAATTGTTGATAAAGTCATGAGAAGTAGTGATACAGCATAGAACAGAAAAATCCAAGCTCCTCTCTAACTGCTTCAGGTCCTTCTGAGCTTTCACCAGCTCCTGCACGTCACTGGGCTGACAAACACCCCTTTTGAGTTGCCTGGCCATGCCCTATACCCTTATTTTACAACAGTAGGCACACTCATCATGAAGTGTATGGTTTCATGTGAAACCACAGGAAATGGTGCTTTCAGCTATTTTAAGCCTAAAAGTAGGCAGTATTTTACAGCTGGTTTGATTTCAAGAGAACCACAACAGGTAAAAAAAAAAATATTTTAACCCTCAGAGCTGTAATAACATACAGCTAAAATTTCAGAAGCCACTATGAAGAGCCTCAAATTAATGATTAAAAATAATATTAATTCCCACAGGTTTTGGCAGCTAGTTTGTGATTTATTAGTACCTGAATTGGGAATTGATGATTTTGGCAAAACAAAAAGTTTTCTAATTCACCTGTTAATCAAAGCTACATTTCATAGCTTTCATTTGTCATTCTCCCATAGGCTGTGCCAAATCAAAGGGCAAACTCACTTGGAAGTGAAAGGAAGGCACTGACTCATTATTTAACTGAAACTTATTTTGTACTAAGCAACTTCATTCTGAAGCCAGAAATTTCTCTAAACTCAAAGCTGGGGGTGGGCTTTAGAAGGCTGTAAGGTCAGCTTTGTTGCAAAAAGTTTGCTCAGACTCTTACCAGTGAATTGGTGGCTTCAGATCTCGGCTGGACGTTTGGAGCCCAAGGTGAGTTCCTACCTCTATAGAGGCTTAACCAAACTGATTAAAACTCAACACCACCCCCCACCCCCCCAAATTCTGCGTGGAAGGCTAAGGAGAGGGGGCGAGGAAAAGGGCAGTGCAGCAGAAAGGAAGCTCTTGCCAGAAGGTCGCCCACAGTTTTCGGTCCCAGCGCGGCAGGGCTCAGCCGGCCAGGCGAGCCCCGGCTGAAGGCGCCCGGAGCATCAGCCGGAGCCTTGGCTCCCGCCGTGCCCGCCCAGCAAAGCTCATCCAGAGGCAGCCAGGCGCCTGTTGGCTTTGCGGGAACGCGGGACAACACACCGATTCCGTCGATCCAGCAGCTCCCTTGCCTTGCCTTGCCTTGCCTTGCCTTGCCTTGCCGGAGAGCCCGGGATGCCCCGGGACTGCCCCAGGACAGGGGCGGAGGGAGCCCCGCCCCGGCCCCGCAGGCAGAGCAGAGCAGAGAGGGCAGGGCAGGGCAGGGCAAGCCAAGCTGCTCTTAGGGGCAGGCTGAGAGCAGCGGGAATGACAGCCGGAGGGAAAGCGCTGGCTGGCCCTGGGAGCAAGACACGAAGAAACTTTGGAGACCTTCAGTACGAGCAAGGGTGAGTGATTCGAGCCCTGCTGTAAGAGGAAAGAGGATGCTATGGGTGGGTTTTCATGCTCTGAAGAGTGTAATACTAACTTTACTTATTTTCACTAGTGCAATCCCAGAAGTGTTGCTCAGAAAAAAACCCCAAACCTACAATAGTGATAATTTGCAAATAATGATTTGCAAGTTGCAGTTATGTGGGGTGAGGTGGGATAGGAGGAGAAAAAAAATTGGGTTTTTTTACTGAACTGCAGCAGTGTCACAGCTGCTTGGCAGTGCCTGGGTGCTCAGGTGTGCTGCTTGCCACCCTGAGCATGGCAGGCACAGGTGAGGAAAGAGGGTGTTAGTAAAGGCAGATGGTGGGACTCCTGTCTCACCAGTTTTATGGAAAAATTTGCCTGTAGCAAAGTGTCAGGTGCAGTTCTGCTAGTTAAATAAGGGGTTGCTGTTGCTCTGGATTGAATACTTTTGCTCCAAGACCTTTCGGGACTGGCTTAAAGGCCAGTACTACACTTGTTACCAATCGTGAGTAGCCAGCTTCTAGGTGTAAAATACATCTTCTGGTTTTGACATGTGTTGCATGTTTAAAAGCAAGACACTTCACCTCTTTGCAGAGATGCACTATATCTGCATAAACACTTGTTTTCTTGGCTTTTCTCTAAAAAATAAGGTGTTTGTAGCACTGTGGTTAGGTTAATTAACTCTGCACTTCTGGGACTCCTTTCTTGTTTGAAGCCTGGGAGCTCTAATTGCTTAGCATTTCACATACTCAACTCCTTTCAAACTACGTGACACCTATCCAAAGTCGGGTATTTTATTGAAATAGTGATTTGGCTTCTTAAAAACCATGATCTCTTGAGATATGTTGTTACTTTATTGTTGCAAAGAGAATTTTAAAATCCTGCCTCGGTGCTTTTGTCCAAGGACCTTCCCATGTAGACAGATCAGGCTGTAGCTTTGAGGCTAACTTTCCCTGAAACCAGTGAAAATGATTCTGTTAACCTCAGTGGTAGCTGGGTTAGCTGTTCTGGCTTGCAAAAGTACTTGAGAGGATTACCACTGTAGGTGGTGATGGCATCCTGTAGGTGTAAAAGTCTCATCACAGCCAAAAAACTTTGCAGGTATGTACAATGAGCAGCAACTTACATCAAAGTTGTTTGGTGTTTCCCATAGTGGTGTTCTGTCGCAGCAGGACCTGGTGGAGTGTTTGTTTGTTAGGGAGATTTTTGAGTACCTCAGTGAGGGAAGCAAGAAAATAGGTCCTTGATTGCTTTCTTATGCAGCCTTGAAATCACAGTAAAGAAGTTCAATTTACACTAAGAAATCTCTCTGCTGCATTCTTTTTTTTTGCGTTCTGCCTCACTGCTGTTTGCAACTCCTGATATCCAAGGGGGTTAAACTTACTGAACAAAAAAAAAAAAAAATGAACATATGACTTTTTTCACCATCTTAGTAAAATTAATGAAACTGAACTTCAATGAAGTTGGTCACCAGCATGAACAAAGATGGCTTCATGTGAATGCTTGCGGGAAAGGGATGGGAAAAAAGTATGAGGTGCATTTCTGAGATGATGAGGGTGATTCTGGTTGAAGGAACAACATTCACTGGACTCCAGTTTCTCTGACTGGAGTGAACCTTTCTATGGGCTTTGCCATCTGTAAGGCAAGGGCAGATGAATCTCACAGGTATTAAGTGTGATGGTGTGCAACTGTACTAAAGGCCTTAGCAGGAGGTTCAGGTACACAAACTAGGATCTTGTTACCTAAATAATTTGAAGTAGTACCATGATTCCAGTTTGGAAACTCCATTCCTAGTTTGGTAAGCGTTTCTCCAGTGCTCCTGCAGGACAGCCTGTGTCTGTCCCCAGTGCACTGCTGCACCACCTGGCTCCAATACCACCACTGCCCCTCATCCCCAGAGCTCTGGGTGCTGCTTCCTGCATGTCAGCTGGTGCCTCTGCCTTCAGCATTGGTGTAAGTAGACATAAATGGCTTATAGGGCTTGGGTTATTTCCAACCAGGTTGTCCCCTGAAATGTGGTGTCTCTCTGGGGCCTGGCGACCACCATCAGCCAGCTGGTGCTTAGGCTGGAAGTATCAGTGTTAAAGGGATGGATCTAAAGCTTGGAAGAGTTGAAAGCAGTGAGAATTAGTGGAAAGGCTTGCATCTTTCTGGAAGCCAGTCTGCTCAGTGGCAAGAAAGAAGATACTTCTCTAGCCCCTTTTTCCTTCATTAAGGCTTTGAAGAAAAGTAGAGAAGGCCACAGTCTGGTGTAATTTTTTTCTCCCTAATTGCTTAGGTAGTCAAGCCTGTGCTCAGAAGGAAAAGCAGACAGTAGGGCTGGCATAGTCTATCTGGCTCATAGTGACTTAAAAAAAAAATCCTGGAAGAACCTTTGTCTTTGAGGGGAAATGCTACATAAATTGCAACTTTTTAAATAAATGTTTTTGCTATGCTGGTATTTGATCTTGCAGACTCTATGTGATTGCATCTCACCATGACCTTGTTGCTGGTGAACTTGGAAGCAAAGTGAGTTGACCTCTGTAAAATTGATGGTGTGTTTAAAGATGAGCATGTGCTTAACTGTATACTTTTTTTGTTGGTCTAAATGCATGTGTGGAGCACTGTTCCTTATGTTATAGCATCCATAAAAAGGAAATAATATTTCCCTCCCTTTTGAAATTTGCAGGAGACCAACTTGTCACTTTTGACTTATATTCAAAATTTTTTGATGGATTGTGCTATGTAAACATGAAGCTTCTTAAATACATACATTAAAATACATAAATATATACGTAAAATGTGGAAGAAAATAGGTGTAACAGTAACATCCTCTTTGAATCATCCCTGGTCTGAGACTGCCCTCTCTTGGAGGCCATCAGTTTCTTTTCCTTTTTATGTTGGTTCTTCTGGAGAAATCACTAGAAAGGTGCAAAATAATTTGAGATATCTGCTGCTGTGTTCACCCCAGGGTAGACAACTGTCTTCTAGGTGATTTTTTTTATTATTTTATTTTTTCTTTTCCTTTAGAAACAAGGGAAATTGATGGAAGATTAGAGAGAAACCAAATTTTCAAAGCATTTGTTTTGAATCTAGCGGAGGTAGAGTTCCAAGAAGCCACAGGGATGTAGATGACCAAGCATTGCTGAATTTTTTGAGGGATTTCAACATCAAAGTACACCAACACCATAGGAAATCTTCTTATGATACTATGAGTGTCCTAAATCTAGCTGATCATACATGCTTTTGAATTGCATTCTACTTAAACATCTCTTTAGTAATATGATCAGGGTAACAAGTAGTTATATGGACTAAAAGTTTTCTTTGGCTAAAATAATGCTGAAATATTTGTTTAACTAGACTGGCAAGATAGGTTGGTAGACCTGTTTATCCAGCTTCATTCTGGTGGCTAGAAAATGTTTACTTTATTCACCTCTCCAGGTTTAAAAAAAATAATTCTCCCAGGTGATTTAATGTGACATAAACCTGGTGTGGTTGGTACAGAGAACCCTCTCCTATCTTGCTATTAAAACCTGTCTTGATATATTTTGGTGAGTAGCTTATTATTTGTTTTAAGGAGAAAACAAATTTTAATGTTTCTCCTGGCCTAGGAGCTTATCCATTTTACTTTACTACAACACTCCCCTGGAGCCTGGTTTTTGTCCCATTTCATGGGATATCCTGAGGCCAGAGGAGAGATTCTTGCCCTGATCTGTGTTCCTGGCCAAACCAAATATGCCCTTGACATTGAGAGTAAACCAACAGGCAGAAGACAGTCAGAGTTGTGGAAGGGAGGCAATCCAGAGCAGTGCTGAAGGCAGCTCCGTGAGACCACAACAACTTCAACTGGTTTTGTTTCACATGTTTTCAGGGGCATTTCTCAAAGTGAGCCTACCTGCCTTTGAGTTGGGAAAGGGATAAATTACTTTTTGATTTGTCTGTGGACACATTGTTTGGCACCTCTTAATAGAATACTGGAAACATGGGAACACCTCAGAGCTTGTGTCCGTGCTGAACAAACCTTTAGCTGTCACATATTCCCAACAGTGTTCTTCAGCTCACTGAATTGGTATCTGTTGTTGCTTTGCTACAGCAATTCCAATAGAGAAAATGCTTTATCTTTTCCCAGGAGAACAAGGAAATTAATTGATTAACTCTTGTTGGCTCACCAAAATTGTAGCAGCCTTCAAAGTTGTCCAACTTAAAAAAGTATTCTAAATCTCTGTCTCTGACAAGATTAGCTTTTCAAGGGTGAAATAAGTTGTCTTCTGTGTTCTTCCTGTGCGATGAAAAATCCCTCTGTCTATTAAGACAAGAAAATGCCTGACTTTTGGAGCTATTTTGCACAAGCTGATGTCTGAGAACTTTCTCCCGTGGTGGTGGAAGCACATTCCTTCCAGAGCCTCTAGGGGGTGAAAAATTATTTTGGCCTCAAACCTTAATTCAGAGGTGCTGAATATGCAGCCGTTCTAATAGTGGTTTTAAGAACATCCTTCCCTAAGATACTTTAGACTTTTAGATATGGTGGAAAAAATATTTTAAGTTCTGTTATTCTCCTGACCCCTGGATACCATTAAAATTGTAACAAGTGCCGTTCTGATTGGATATAATCTAGAATAGCTGCTACAAAATTTGGCTGGGGCTTTGCATTTATATGGGCTTCAGCTGCTTGTAGCCACCATAGTATTTTAGCATAGAAAATGGAAATAACTAGCTAGTCAGTGTTCTGTAGTGTTTAATGCATCTCGCTGCGTTTTAAAGACTAGGACAGCTTGTAGTGATTTATATAGAGGTATGTGGTGTTCTTCTGATGTTTCCAGATCTGAGCATTGTGGCTTCTAACCAGTGAACTCTCAGCATGTTGCAAGTGAGACAGGAGGCTAAATTCTTTATTCTTTTGTCTCCCCTTTCTTGCTGTAGAGGAAAATCATCAGCACAGGAAGACCAGGGTGCCTTTTAGCTTCTGTTCCACTGAGCTGCTGGATCTGGCATGGCTGCATCTAAATACTTTTTTTCCTCCAATGCCCACTGCAGCCTGGGGATAAGAAGCAAGATGGGAGAGAACAAGGAGGTAGCAGCCTAACAGGAACAGCAGCTGGGACAGATTGCTCTGGGAGACATACTGGATGACTCTTGTGCCTTATTCCCTTTCGTAGTGTAAGGGCAGCATGTAGGTGCTTTTGACCTTCTGAAAGTCCTTGCAGTCTCCTTTACGGTGACAGAAGAGAGAATCTTACAGGGTTGGAAGGTAGTTTAGTTGAATGATCAGGCTCCTGTGAAACGTGTCCCTTGCCATCACTGCCCCCAGGAGCTGTACAGATTTCTGCTGTGATTTGAAACTGCACAGTTCTCTGTTTGAGAAAGGAAGTGAGGGAGAGAGCAAGTGAGGGAGATCCAGTGTCAGTGCAGAGACTGTTTTTTATACAAACAGAAAGAGGCAGATTAGGAGAGGGATTTCAGTGGGGTGCAGCTACAGATTGTGCTGTGAGATAAAAGGTGATGCCTGGTTTCCTGCACAGCCCCTTGTGTCTAATGGTTTGGCTTAGTTCTGGCTGCAACCTGTCCTTCCATGAGATATTGAGGCTCTTTCTTTTCCTACCTATTGCCAGGACTCCTACAAGGATCTAACATCCCTGAAGTCTTTGTCAAAATTGCGGTTGACATTAGGCAGCTATATTTAAAAAGGGAAGATAAAATCCAAACCATTCTGTCAAAAGAGGCAAGTACAGCAGAAATTACTGAATTTCTGCTTCTACTTCAACAGATGTGGTAAGATTTTTTTTTTTTTCTTAATGACTGCTCCTTTTTCTGAATTTTGTTTTTTTTTTTAAGCCAAACAACATATTTTGATGTCAGAGTGTAGGTAAAATATATCCGAAAATCCTAAGCCAGTATCTTAACAATGGTGTTTCACACACGATATAAAATCATCCATAAGAAAACACATATGAAGAGTGGAAAGTATTTAGTTTTCTCCATGTGGGCATTATCCCTGTTTATAAGAAGACAAGCCACCAAAAGAGTAGTAGAGTCAATGATGTTTTAATCCAATTGATCTGTCATCTATTTTGCTACCTGCTCACCTACTGTAATGACTCCCATGCTTGAGTGTCTGGGGTAAGAAAGAGTATTTGCCGTGGCTAGTTGAGAGCCACATCCATACTGCCAGATGCCAGCCAAGAAGAGTCCTAGTTAAGTTTCTCCTTTGGTCTCCCCAGGTGAGGCATGAATTTGAATGTACCTCATTTGCTCAGCTGCTAATTCTCAGGAAACGAACTGGGATTTGGTATTCTGTGAAATTTGACTGAGATTTGCTAACTCAAATGGTATGAATCATTAGTATTAATCATCAGTATAGAATCATTAGTGAGATTTTTGAGATTCAAAAATGCTAGCAGCAGCAGAGATTAACAGACTGTACAAAATATACTTTCTTTAGAAACAAAGGAAAAACCTAGCAGAGCTCAGGGATCCTCCTGTAACTGTTCTTTTTTTAGTTCTCCTGGAAGTTAGTTGAGAAATTAAAGCCATTTGACTCTGTCATACATATGAATACAGAACCAAGCTTGGAAATTTATGGGAAAGGTGGAGCAACCTCTTCGCTCGGCCTCTGAAGCTGTTCCCCGAAAGGTGGCAGTCTCTGCTAGCAGGAATGTGCCTCTCGCTGGCAGATGGATGCTATTCCTTAGGGTTCATTCAGTTCAATGTTCTGTATAGGTTGTGTTTTTTCCCCTCCCCTCCTCCCCGCATAACCTTTATCTTTCAAACGAGACCAGCAGCCTGTATATTTGACAAATATTTGTCTAGCACTGAAAATGCACACAGACTTAAAAATGACCTTTGAGTTAAACCAGAGCAGATTCCCACACAAAAAGGAATTAGTTTTAGTTGGGTTTTTTTCCTAAGCTGTGTAAACAGAAATTATTAGAATGCACACTATGAATTCTTCATCTCTGCATCTGTAGCTGGGCTTCCACAGCTTTTTAAAATGTCATCACAGCTACAACCATTCTCCGAAAACCATGCCAAAGGCCTGGACCTGTATTGTCCAGTTATAAGAAATGTTTCCTGACTTATTCAGTGTTTGCTTGGTTTGGGGTGAGATCTGAAGGACCTGAAACTGTCCCTATGTTGTAATTCACAACCCATGGAGCTGGGACTCTGCTTGCTGATGTTTTTCTGGTGGAGTTGTATTTATGTGCCAGCCTGGACTCCACATATCCACTAGCACAGTTTTTCCCAAACCACTGCTGGGTCTGAAGGCAGTAACAAGCCTGTCGATCCTCCTGCAAGATCCAGCCAGTGGTTATTATGGGACAAGGCGGAATGCAGATCATATCCTGATGTTTCCATTCCCCATCCCCTTTACATCCTCATACACATGATTTGCTCATCTAGTTCTGTAGTCTTCTCAATGAAGCTAAGAAAAGGAGTGGAAAATGTCTGCAGAAGCAGATAATTCTGTCCTTTCATTTGGGGACAGAAACTGGAGTTTACCTCTTGGGATATTCAAAAGCATGTGTTGGTTATTCCTTAAAAACAAATGCAAAACCAGACTTTTCAGAATGGATATTTTGCAGTTGGGAGCCTGACATTATATTTCAGGTCTTTTTTGAGGCAAAGTTAAACTAGAGACAAGTTCATTGGGACTGAGCTGTTTCTGCTGTGCAGGCACTCTAAAGTAGCTTTGTTTTTACACCATAACAATTTCCATGTCAATCTTGTTGGAATAAAAGGATCTTCATATTAACAATAATTCAAACTAACATGGTACTATTAGAAATTTCATTTAACTAATCTGTTTATATAATTGAGTCTCTTCTAAGATCATCTTCTGTTCTTTAAAAGAAAAAAAGTCATTGGTTAACAAATCTGACTCACCCTCACTCAAAAATTATATGACTTGGAATGAAAATCTGGTTTTGTTTTGGGGTTTTTTTTGGTGGGGGATAGAGGTTGAGGGTACAATGTTTGTTTTGAAGAATGCATTTGTTTTCCAGACCCTGAGGAAGTGTTGAGTGTAAAATCCAGATGCTTGCCTCACTACTGATTTTTGGAAGGTTCCACTGTTGTCTGCATTGAGTCTTTACACAGTGGGATAAGTAGCCAAAAGCCAACAGCACAGAAAAGGTCTTGGGGCATTGCCACATCAGAGAAAGTAGATCAGAGCTGGAGAAGATTCAGATCACAGAAGTGGTAATTGTCAAAGGCACCAAACAGCTTCTCTGCAGTGGCACATAGGCTTGGGACTTTCTTTCTTGGGAAAGAAGCTACTGACAAAAGATAGACAAAACTCTTTTGATGCCACAGGGAAGGAGAGGATGAAAAGAAATAAGTTTTTTGCTGCTTATAATAGGAGGTCCAGAGAGACGTGGAAAATATTAGTGGGTTTGGGATTTAAAGCAAGGGGAGGTGGTTTGTAATGTCATCTAAGCTGTTGAGCAGAGGCTGGTGGTGCTAGAACTTCACATGGGTTCAGGAGTCTGTGTTTAAGGAGTCTCAGAGGAGACCTGTGAATTCTGCTGATCTTGGCAGAGTAATCTGGTGAGTTGTTAACACATGCTTGCACTAGTCTTGCTTTTGTTTTTCCCCCTGATCATCTGGTATTGGCCAGTGTTGGAAACAGACTAACCTAGGCTGCAGAGACTCATGTGTCCAAAAGATGATCCCACCTACTATGGGTGTTAGTGATTTTTAAATGCCTTACTAACTAATTTTCATCTAGATACAACTAGTTTGAAAGTCAAATTAGTACAGTCTTTAAAAGTTGTCTTTTTCTTTAAGCAATCACAACTTCTAGGTAACTTCTCTCCTTTTAAAGAAGTATTTCATATTTCTAATAGGAAATTAGATGATTATTTCATAATCGATGCAGAATTTGCTCCCATTTTTTTTTTACCCTTCCCTCTTTTCTTGGCTTGGCACACTGCAGTTTCTCACTAGGAGTCAGATTCTGGGAGATGAATATCCTAACTCCCACAGAAAGTTTCCTGGAGGCATTTGACAGAGGAAAAAACCCCGTTTTTTATTATTAGAGAAGGATTTTCCCATGTTTTCATTTTCTCTTCCCCCCCTCTTTTTTTTTTTTTTTTTTCCCCAACTGATCACATTCTGGAGCATTTATTTTGCTCATGTTGATTAAACAAAAAAAAGAAAAATAAACCCCCAAACAACAACAATAACAAAAAAATCTAGTAGGTTGTTCCTTCCCTGTTGACACAAGTACCATGTCCACACATTGGCCCTGCACACACTGAAGAGGTACTTAGATGCAGACAAGCTGTTGCTGTCATTATTCATAAGAGTATTTCCATTAAAGTTTTTCAAAACTCTCATTTTCCTTCTTTCCAAATTAAATTTTGTTTGCTTTTGTCAGCTGACATTTGAGACCCATTGAAACACTGGAAACAGGCTTGGTTAGGTGCTGCCTAAAACTTCCCAGGGTAGTGGAATGGTCAATAAACTTTGTCCTGAAGATTTTTTGGTTTAAGTTAGATAAGAATAACCCTTCTCAAAAGAAAAAAAAAAAACAGTTCAACAACAAACTAGCCCAGCCATAAATTATACGGCATTAATAAAGTTATGTAACTATAATTTTTTTTCTTACATTTGTATAATCTACCAGGGAATAATTTCCTAATCAGATAAGAAGAAGAATGAATGTTAAACACACATTGCTTTAAAATAGATCTGGAGTTTTAGTTTCTTTGGATCTCTGTTGCAAAGATGTTTGGATCAAAGCTTATTTCTTTAATGACAAATAAATTGCATTAAACACAATTATATGCCTTTCATAAAGATTCAAAGACAGAGCTTGTCAGCCATGCAAATATTTTGGTACATGCATTACAGGTTTCTTCTGGGCTGGGCAACCTCTAATTTAATTTAAGAAATGAGTGGGGGAGAATCATATTTATAATAATAAAATCACTGTTTCAGAAGAAAAGAGTAGGAGCCTGTTTACTGCCTTCAGTGGGCTTTAGATCAGAAGCAAAATTATCACAGTTATCTCTAATGCCCTTAGAATTATTGTAATAAACTTCCTTTTCTTCTCTTCGGTATCCACGTGGAAAATCTCGTAATCTCTGCTAATTTTGAGGCAACAGTTTCCCTGACTTTATTAGACGCTTTCCAGAACTGTGTTAATGAAACAATGATACATGACAGGTTGAGTGTTATGGTCTAATAATGATCTGCCTTGGAGGTTAATGGCATTTGGCTGGAGCCTTTTAGTAATAGGCAGCGTGTGCACTCATTGCCCAGGTGTAGCGTTTTTAATTCACTTTGGTTTACTCCAGGCTGTGTGTGTATCATCGAAACACTCGCCCCTTCGTTCTTCAGCCCCAGAGTAGCCTGAGATTTGAGGAGAATGGCAAGATTTTGCCAAATACGAGTAATGCATCTCAAAACAGAGACGGGTGAGAGGAGCCTTCCCCCTCCTCGTCTCCTGGCCGCAGCCTGCCCGGCCCGCCTGGTGCCGTACTCCCTTGCCTGGTGCCAGGCTGCAGCTGGGCACAGAGCCGTGCTTTGCTGGCCTCTCCCCCTGCCCCGCTCTCCTCAGGAGGAGACAGCCTGGGCTGTGCCACTTGTGCTACATGCCTTGCAGAGAGGGTTCAGCTTTGACAATTAAACCTCGAGCATGCAGGGGCTGAAAGGCCGTGGGAAGCAGGCAAGAGCAGTCTGCTCCTAGGGTTTGGAGGCTTTTCAGGTGGATTAACTTCAGCCAGGGGGTTGGAATGAGCAGGGTGGAGGCAGGGGCAGAAGCAGAGTAGCACGGGCTGGCATGAGGCAGGACATGCTTCCAGTATCACTGATGTGGTGGTGGTGTGTGTGTCTGTGCACTGAGGCAGTGTGCATTTACAAATGTTATGCTTTTTGATACTTGAATGACTATTGTTACTGTAAAGAGAGGTAACAACATGTGAGTACTGAATAACATATGTGTAATTAGCTCAAACCTGGGAGAGAAGGAGGAGGCATTTTACTTAGCTGAGGTGTGCTCACTCTGGAAGAGAAAGCAGCCCAGAGGCTTAAGAACAAACTTTATATATAATTTCCTTAGATTACAATTCAAACCCTCCCTCAAATCCTTCTGCTACAGTAAGAATAAGAAAACTGAAACCACCTACTTCCTTATTGAGTTAACACAACCAAACAGTCCTGGGGGTATGAAGTAGAGCACTGAGTACAGACGCTGCTGGGTGGGAGGGACGCAGATGCTGCTCTTGAATGAGACACCACTGCCTGCAACTCTGCTTTTCTGAGTTACTTAATGAACCCAAGCGCTGCCCTGCATCTGGTAGAAAAGGACCAAGAAGAACAAATCCGGGTCTGATTCTCACTGGATGAATTTTGCTTGTGGGTAAACAGGCTTCGGGTCCCAGCATTCACTTCACTGAGAATGACTTCCAGGGTGAAATGCCCCACTGTTCAGAGGAAAGGGCATACAAAAGTGCTGTATATTTGGTTTGATGTTTGTCTAGTAGAGTGATTTCTTTTGTGCTCTGATTTTTGGTTTATTAGGGCTTAAAATGTGAGCTTTTTTTAGCAGACATATTACTAGACTCTGCAGTGATGTTGTCCAGTGGTTAAAAATAGCCTCTTACATAGTAGGAGAAACTATGAGTTTATGGTGCAAAACATATCCCTTAAATACTATCCAGACAACTGATTTGGAGCAAGGAATATTAAAATATCATCCTTGTTGTCTAATGTGTCCTGGCCCAGTTCTTTCTGCTAAAACCTCAGTTCCTGAAAAGAGTAAAGATGCTGCTCCTGTGAGGTTGTTGCTGCTCTGTTCTCCAGAGCCACTGATGTCTGAAAGGGTGTCTCTAGACGAGACCAATGTCTGCAGGGTAACCGTGTGGGAGACTCCGTGTGGGAGACCAGGTGTGCTGTCGGATAGAGGGGGCTCAGGAAGTCAGAGTGCTATTTCTGGCTTTGTCAGGGTCCTGGTGCATGACCTGGGGAAAGGCACTCAGCCTCTCCCTGCCTGTGTTTCCTTTCCTGTTTATATAGCCTGCACAGGCTTCAGGCAGAGTCTTCTCTGTGTTCAGTATTGAAAGTCTACTTTTCATCTTCTCTGAAGGGCTACGGTCCTTAACGTGTGATGGTGGATAAATTAAGAGGTTCATCGTGATCCTGATCAGGCAGTTGCCTATGAACAGCAAACTCGTCTGTGTGTTTTCCTGTGGAAAATAGATGTGTTTTTTTTTTCTGTTACGACTCTTAAGTTGCGCTTTTTTCCAGTTAAGTTACGTTGATCTAAATTCCAGAGAAGTAATAATACAGTAGTCATTGCATATTTTTTTTAAAAGTCAGAATGAACTTTAGGAGACAAGGTGCTGAAGCAATACTTTGTTCCATATGAGTCCCTCTTTACAGTTAGAGTATATCATGAAACATACCTGTGGTATGGAGTAGGAACAACAATTTTTGTGCAAGTAATAATAATTCAGAAAAGATACTTTATTGGGGGAAAATACATCACCAGCAGCCTGAGATGGGGGAGGCAGCTTTATTCCCAGGTCCAGCCAGCAGAAGGTTAGTCATGTATTCCCAGGAATTAGTAAAGACTGCACACTGTTCCCTTATCCAGCTGAGGAGGACAGAGGTTCTCTAGTGAGGGATGGCAGGAAAAGTATATATATTTTTGGCCTTGGTCTCCAGTAGCCAATCCCCTTGTATTCTTGCCCCTATAGACATCCCTGGCTCTCAGACTGGTTCACCTCTGCACTGGCTAGTTTAGTTCAGGCTTTGTTTGTGCTCACATACTCCCTCCCACACCTGTACTCACTCCATGGACACACGGATACTCACACTCTGGTCTCACTCCAGTAGCTGCACTCAAACCCCTATACAAACAAACACACACACACATAAAAAACAGAATCCCTAAACCAGTACAAAAGCTAGAAATTAATGAGACGGTGAGTGCAGCAAGACAAGTGTACCAAGGAGCCAGCTGCTTACATGACCAATCTTTCATATTCCTTTATCTCTCTGTTTTCCTCACATCCGTCCACCTCCTGTCCAAATCACCTAAATCCATTTCTTTCTCTACCTCTGGTGCCTTTCCTAAACATCCTGTAGTAAGTCTTGTGCAATCCCAAAGTGCTCTTCCCCAGTATCCCATAATGTGTCCCATTCCTCTGGGAAGCAACCCCTCTCCATCCAAAAGGCATTCTAGCGTTGACCTGTCTTGATGGGTTTCATGCTTGGGCACTGGAGCTGAAGCCCTGCTGGCACAACCCCAGGAGGGGTCCGGATAGAGCACCTCTTCTTAATTTGGGTTTCTACCTGACCTTGAGCCCCTGTACTCTTCTAGGATTGTGAAGATCAGGCTGTGGTGAGCTGATAGCTCCCTTGGCTAGCCAGGGCACAGTATTAATTGGGTTTTCCCTCCTGCCACTACCTCTCTGTGCTCATTTGGGGGCATGCAAATGAATTTTTATAACATAACCTAGCACTCTTGAGATTTTCTTTTCAACTTCATAAATAACTAAGGGAAAAAATGTGAGCAAGCAGGAACCCCCAAATCTGTAGCTGGCTAATTCATAGCCAACCAATATGCCTGAGAAACATATGTATCACCCTTGTCAAAACCATATAGGTAAACCTAAGGAAAACTACTTTTTCATATTAGCAATTCAGCTCTTGCTTGCTATTTCTTTTGAACATCATTCTTCAAACTGGAAGTACAAAACCATAATTAGTACGCAGAGCAGATACAGCAACTTCAAAAACAGAAATCAAGGAATAACCCCCGAGGCAACATAACCACATCTTGGTTGTCACTAGCATGTTACAGAGGCAGTAATGATATACGGAAGTGTATGGCTTCATGGGGAGATGAGATAGGAGGCATTTATGAAGGTTAACACAATTTCTGCGCAAAAATTGAAGGGCTTTATCTGATGATGATGGCAAGTTTTGTTCTTGTGGTGGGTTAAGTTGCTTATCTGCTGGTTGTTTGTCAGGCTGTTGTTTGGAGCAAGGTGAAAGCTAGCAGGTTCCCTTTCCCACTCCTGTATCATCTAGTTACCAAATTCTTCTACAAGCTACCAACCTCCTTGTTGACCTGATAACCAGTCTACCAACCTCCTTGTTGACCTGATAACCAGTCTGATTTTCACCCTCAGCTTTTGCAGAAATGGTTTCTTTTCCAAATAAAAAAAGCAAGCTGGAAGAAAGAAAGGAATCGTAAGTCTTTGTCTTCCATGTGGTGCTGGGCAGTGGTTGCGTGTCTAGCACAGAGCAGCCTTTTATGAAGAGGCACTTACTTCAATTTGAGCAGGCTGAGCTGAGCTGAGGACTGTGCCCGGTCAGAGCTTGTGCAAAAGCTCGGTGTGGATGTACAAAGGGACTAGTTGACTGCAAGCCAGAATCTCATAATCACAGTATTTTTGGTCTTGCCTGTGCTAAAAAAAAGAAAAAACAAACAAACAAACAAACAACAACAAAAAAAAACCAAACAAAAAAAAAGGCACAGCCTTAACTGTTCCAGAGAACAGTGTTTTACGGAACCCACAAATACAGTTGAACTGGTAGGGCCAGTGTCATAGTATTTTATATTAGAGTATCTTTCCCATTCATTCCTGTATACAAAACCATGAATCATGCTGGTAGAAGATACTTAAATAAAGCTGTTTCCATGTCACCGTACCAATGGTCTCAAGCAAATGCACTTTCTCACTGTCACAGTGACTGCCTGATACCCAGGGAGGTACACACATGCACATGTACACTTTGCATGTGTGTGTGCATCAGTACATACAAAGACCCCGGATGCAGTCATCCCCCTACACCTTTGGTGGGAAAGGAGCTGGGTGTGCTGCTCGGACAGGGAGCAGAAATCCAACTCTGCTTCATCAAGGAGCTCTGAAAAAGGAATGAGTGGAGATGCGGATGAGACCAAAATGGGTTACTTGGAGAGTAATGTAAACTATGATCACAAAATTTGACCCTAAAACATAACCTGGAAGAAGAAAACTGTATTAGTAACAATGCTTTGAGGCACAAGGGAAAAGAGGAATAGGGTAAACCACTCAGCTCTTTCTTAAAAAACAAACGAAAAAACAAAAAACCCAAAAAACCAAACCAAACCTTGTATTTTTTCACTGATGTTATTTTCCAGGTGCAAACACATAAGAGAGTTGTTAGAGCAACTCTATGAGGTGCCCTGTGCCAGAAGACTTCTGTTCTCTCCCCAGATGGGCATTAGTTATATTGTTCTGAGCAGTTGTTGAGGAATACTACAATGTTTACCCTCAGAGAACTTATTATCTATGATAATCTGGGTAAAACAACAGCACTTCAAAGTAAAGATAAAACATAGATAAAGATATTTTTCCACCTGTGACTCTATTATCCTACTCTATTATTCTGTGTTTTGACCGAGTAGTTTCTAATTTCTTTTCTGTTTTTCTGATAAAATAATTGGTAGGTTTAGTTGAGGTTTTCTGAACTAAAAAGTGATGTCTAGCACTTTTTTCTTTTCTTTTTTTTCCCATGAGAACCTCTTACTTTGTGGTTGCTTGAGGAAGTTGACTTAAGCAATTTAAGATGTAGTCGTGGCTTATTTAGAAAGAGACACTGGCTGTTAACACAAAAATATATGCCTAAATATGCCAACAGGTGCAAGGGCTGCCTAATCACATGATGATCACAGGAAACCTATTAACCATACTGTTTGGGTTAAGGACAGGTCATACTGATGATTAAATACAGAAAGTAAACTTTTTTCTGTATTTTTTTCCTCCCCCCGTGTTCTATGTTTCTATGTTCTAGATTTAACATGAAAGGTTGTGACACTGATTAAAATCAGTGATAGTCATACCTGTAGTAGGAACAGAAATAGAGGTGTGAGGTTAAGCAAATGTCAGCACTCATTATGAACTTCTGTGCTCTTTCAGGTCACAGCTTTCAAATAATTTCTACGTATTTCTAAAATAAAGCTCTTGAAAATATATTGTGAAAAATACAAAACTATTGTCTAAATTATTGCTTGGATCGCTTTTGGCTCCACAGGTCTTATGTAAGGCACCATTTGGATTTTGTTGCTAGGGCTAGAACTTCTCTTCCTCACTGTAAGGAGAGAGCACACAAACACAAAATAATCTTTGGAGTAGATTTCAACTTTAGTAAGGAGGGGCTCTCTTCTATGCTACCTGTTCTATCAGGTCTATAGTCTGTGCATGTAAGTATATATACGGCCCATCTCAAAGCCCTCTAGCAGCTGAGTGAAAATCTGTTAGCTTTCTGCATCACAGATTTCTTTAGGCAGGGTAACCTTGTCAATTCATCCTTAGCTGTGATCCAAAGCATTTCACGCTCTTGATATTGTTGTGCTTGCTGGTTTGATGTGCAGGTTACAATTTGACTCTTACTTTTTCCCCTCTGATCATGGCTTCTAGATGATATAAATTGCCTTCGAGTTAGTTGGTGCCATCTTGCTGCTATACCTAATTTTGAATCATCAAAACCTGTCTGTGGAGCATGTAGCTACATCTGGTACTTAGCATAGCGATGTTTCTGTTTGAAATCTGCTTCCTAAGAGTGCTTAGAGAAAAATCCCAAGCAGTGTTCTCCAGCACCTATCCTTTCCAGGGCAGAAAGCACATCTGCCTGTCTACAGCAAAGGCAGTGCTTCTTAGAGGTTAGGTCCACCATGCCTGCGTGTCAGGGTAAGTCTTTCAGCAGCAAACAAGGTGTAGGGGATTCTGTCCTACAAATGGAAAAAAAATAAGCGATTCATCTGGTTAGAAGGCTTCTTATTGTGCTCATCTGCCCTCATCCCCAGCAGAGCAAGGTGACATGAAAAGCAAGATTTTTATTTTCCAAGGTGCCTTCTGACATGGTAAGGTAAATTCATTCCTGTCTGGCCTCTGCCTGCTGTTGACTACACTGGCCTGCAGTGTATCCTCTATCTCCCTACCGAAATCTGCATTTGCAGTTCAAAGGTCTTACTTTGTTAGTCAGCTGGTGCTACTGTCCACACCTTTGAAACTCTACAGCAAATAGAAGTTGCTGGTGGGTGTTCCCCTCAGGATCTTAACCATCCTACTTCTTTCAGTTTTATGGTGGAAAGTTAATGGTGAGGTAAAATTAGTTAGAAAACATGAAAGCTAGACTTAAGTGACAAATCTGTAGATTTTCATACTTCTACTTGATGCTTCTTATTTGCAAGGTGGGAGCATGTGAACCCCAGCTCTGTAGCATTCTGTAATACAACAAAGCTCTTGCAATCTTTAGAAATCATTTCCCTTGGTGTAAAATCCCCCACACCGTAATGCTGCAGGGTACAACTAACCTCTGTTCATCCACTAAATGGTCTTCCTCTTTAAACTGTCATAAAAGGATCTTTAAATTGCAAGTGTTGGTAAGCAGTGATGACCCAATGATTAAGAGATTGAGTTCAGCTTGTTTTGTTACAAATTTCTTCTTAGCCTTCAACATATTGCCTAGACTGTTTGACTTCAGAGCATATCCTCCTTGTCTGGCAAGATATCTTAAAAGATAAGGATGATATGAGAAACTCCTTCCTTGTAGTCAAGCAGTCTGTTGTTCTTCCTACCTGGTTTGTCACCCACTGACACTTCAGGAACTCACCTATGTGTTGGATAACCCAACCCTTTATTATACAACTGCTTTCGCAAGAATAAAATTTGGTATTACTGTTTCAGTAAGCACTCACTTTTATTCTCTTGACTATTCCTTCCCTATGTTGCTTAAACATTCTGATTTGTATAAACCTGATTTGCTTACCTGATTATTTTTAAGATTTTAGTATATTTAAGCACTTTTTCCATCTGATACTTGTGTTACTTACCTAAGATGGAAAACATGTCTAAGGTAGAGTATCTTCTGAATGTTCCTTGGAGATTAGAGTAACGTGTTTACTTCTCTGGATTCTCCATCCTTTTTGTGTCTTTGCTTGAAGCTGCAAAGCACCCACCCAGATGTGCCCACTCCTGATTATATGTAGATTTTAATTGTGTATTTAGCTGTAGGAGAAATTGTAGAGAAGGGGGCAAAATGGTGACTTAATATCATTTCAGCTTATTCTGTTGGGGGTCTCTCTTGTCACAAATCCATTGCCATGCATGATTGGATAAAGTATTATGAAAGGCTCTGCATTTTAGAAAAGGGAAACATAAACAGTATTTTGAGTTACATTTACATCAATAATAGTAGAATTTTTTTTTTTGTTAGCAGAAAGTAAGAGTAGAAACAAAGTTATTGGAACATTATATCATGAGCTGAAAATAGGGCTGATCCAGGCAAATGAGAGGGGGAAAAAGGTATTTGCATTACAAAAGGTGCACAGTTCTCTACTGCTCAGCTTAGTATTGAATAAAGCCACAACAGCTGCAGCGACATCAAATCTGTTCCCCAGAAAGGAAGAAACCACCTTTTTTCAGTTAATGACAAATCTTGGATGGAACAAAAAGACTTCATTTTGTCTACATTTCAACATTGTCTTTTGTTTTTATGTCAGCTTTAGAACATATTCCTCCTGTGGCTCATCTTACATAGCTTTGTCTGTTCTGTGTATAAGTAAGGAAACCTTACATCTCAGAGATACAAATTTTTTGTCAATAGCTTGAGGGAGGTTTTGAGGTTGACCATACCAAAAAACACTTATCTGTGGCAATCATGCTGCACCTATCTCAAGGCAACTTTACCAGAAGACCTGTTGATGTGAAATACAGAAATTAAAGAGCATGTTTATGTCAGTCACAGAGGGCTGAGCTAGAGCCTTTAGTTTCTAAATACATGTTCATCTTATGAGGATTCACAGGAAGCCTGTGCAGAGCTGTTATTGCTGAGTCAGTACCTGGGCTGTGTTTTCCTGGAAGTACTTGCATAGCCTGTCGATGCCTTTGCCTGTGTATTCCCATCCCTCCATTACAGACCTCCATCAAATGCAGTACTTAGTATAAAGTTCTGAAGTTTGAGTGCAGGTTACTGGCAAGCATAATAGAAATCCAGGACTTGACTGTGATGGAAAAGAGATTGCACTTTTCATGTGGGATTGGAGCCCACCCCAGTGATGTAGCAGACCTCAGTGACCCTTTCCACCTGCTGTGTTCTCTTTTTTCACTCTCTCCTCCTCTAGTATCACTCAGCCTGTCACTCCTGCTCTTCCCACCAAGAAACTAAGCGTTGAACAGCATTTTCTGAAGATACAGCTTCCACACTTCTCCTTTTATTCCCAGCTTGGATAGTCCCAACAGTGGCATTAGTCTTTGTTCTTGAGAAAAGGAAGCCCTTGGAGAGTTGGAGAAGGGATAGATGCAGCTGTGGTTCTGTCCCTGCAATGCAAACAAAGAGCGTTTGGATATTTGTACAGCTCTCTGCCTGCAGTGACCATAGCACCCCGGAGATAGATCAGAGGTTAAAAACCAACACCCTATTGTGCTCTTGCCTGCCTGAACACAGTGTAGGAAGTCTGAATTACCTGGAGCTGAGGTCCATGTTATTCCTTGCTAACAGAGAAACTGTGCTACTATAGAGAAGTCAATATAAATGCTGAAGGGTAGGTAATGTATTTGGCCTCCTGGAAAAGGGAAGATATTTTGTTACATGGTGGACAATACAGCTTGCTTAAGCAACCTTTGTGAGCCAAGAGGCTTAGGACAGGTGATCTTTTAGGTGTGTGAGATTTGCCAATAAACCTGAATGTGACTGTCTGAATAGACGTGAATCAAGTTCACCCGGTTCACTGAAGGTGAATCAGGACTGAGACATGACTACTAAAAGCAACAGATGTATCATAAGATACTAAAGCCAGAGTACGAAAGTATTGGAACATTGCTATGATCCTGTTGACACAAGAAAATACCTTTGTGCTCTACTGAATCCACGCTATTCCATAAGTAGAGGCAGAATTGAAAGCCATAGGTTTACAAGATCGGTATCTGATGTTCTTGGTCCTGTTGAGCTGCTCTTTTGTTGGCATTGGCCCAGTCAAATATTTATCTTCTGGGGAAAAAAAATTCATTTCTTGTCTAAAATACTGAACTTCCATGAGATGGGCTCTATGTTTGGAAATAATTAGAAAAACAGTAGAGAAAAACAGAGAAAACAGTAGAGAAAAACAGAGACAAAACACTGAAATACCTGACTTAGAAAGAGGTTACACAAGTTGACTGTAAACTGAAATCTGGGTGTAGTTCTCACATCCACACTTATTTCGAGTTTCAATCAATAGCAGGTCACATAGGTATTCACCTATGTCCTGAACATATGCACAATAAAACCAGCTTGAGAAGTATTTCTCTTATTCCACGCTGACAGCCGCATTTGGGAGAAGAGTTTAACGATGTGCTCTTCGAGTTCATAGCCTTTAAATGTGTGTTGTCAATATTGAAGGTGGAAGAATATTACATAGAGCACTTTCGTCTCTAAACACTTTATCTTATTCAATAACAACAAATGCTTATTTTCACTTTACTTCCTGAAAAACTAAAGCAAAAAGAGTTTGTGTAATTTCTTCTCTGAGCTACATGCTGGTGTAAGGGATATTTTATTCTCACAAGTAGAAGTCTGCATTACTACATTTTATATTTCAGCTTATATTTTAGCTGTGAATTAAATAAAATAAAAAATTGCTTGAATGCTATGCTGATCAGAACTTAATAACTCTTTGTTCAATTTTTCCATTTATGCCAAGCAGACAGGATCACTAACAAAGTCTCCACAATGGTTTGGCAACACTTGTACTTTCAAAAGACATTGCACATGAAGACATTGTAGGATCAGTAAACAAAAGAATAGCTAGACTAATTTAAGTAGTTTATAGCTTTGAAACACCTTGTAAGGTATGAGAATCCCCAGTGGGTATAGGAATGAAGGAGGTTGCTTTTGGGCATGCTAACTTCACGTTCCTAGCCAGCCATGGTTATAGTCTGTGAACTCAAGCTTGAAAAACCTTGAACATAATGAAAAACACAGGAGGTGAATACTTCAACTTTGCAAAAACCACTAAATTTAAGAAAGGAAGTTAATGGTCGTACTTGATAAGAAAGAATACAGTTTTCAAATTGGGCTAGTAGCACTCAACTCTGCATTAGAGCTTACTTTACACAGGATACATAGAAGAGAGTTGATCTGGGGAGGTGAGAAAGACGTAGAAGAATAGCTCTGGCAATGGTTTTACATCCTTTTGTCCCCAGTAACAAGGTTATGTAGGTGACCTAATGAATAAAAACAAAGACAGTTTATGGAGACAAGGTACCAGTGAATTCAAGACAGGCATGCCTTTGGCCAGGAACTGTGACTGATGTTTGAGTCTGGGTAATAGGATCACTTTCAGCAAAGAAGAACTCATGTTCAGAAAAGATGTCAATATCCTGGACAGAAACCTGCCTAATGGACAGGAAACCATGTGAAAGGGGAATAATTTCTAGCTTGCTTATTTGCCAAATAAATGTTAAACTGTGTAACACAAAGTTATTGCCTGACCAGCAGTTTCTTAGCAATATTAGAAGTTCATTTGCTCCTTTCTCTTCTTGTCTTCTTTCTCCGTCATAAATTTGCTTTCGGCTGAGGAAATTATCTAAACTATATCAAATGTTACACTGACAGCAATTCACACTCTCGTATTCCAGACAGAAGAAACCCCGATTCTGGTTTTGGGAGTAATATTGGTCCTAGTATGCCCTGAGAACCCATGGGACTGTTAAAGTCAATCCTGTGTGGAGCATGAAAAATTTGAGACACCAGAAAGATTTTATCTGGTATGCAAAGGATGAGAGTGTGAAAACAAATAGGTAAAATTAACAATAAAATAGCTAGTCCAAGGATCTTTCATCTTTTTTAATTATGACTGGGTGTTTTATCAGGCCTTTGTACATACCATCAAGATTAAAGGCAGGCCCTTTCTCAGGGCAGTTCAGAGGTGACTCTCAGTAGCCCAGTGTAATAATCTGCCTCTTGTCATTGCCAATAGAATGAACCAGGAGAAAGACTGGTATTCAGCAAGTAATGTTTGGTGGTTTGTTTTTTGTTTTGTTTTTTTTTTTAATACTGTGCCCAAAATATGTGCTAAGTCATATCTCGAGATGACAATTTTTGCCACTTAGGTCTAGAAGGGAAGGATTTCTCTAGCCCCTAGTTTATCTTGGGTAGTTGCTGTCCAATATATGGGTAAAAAAGGAACATACCAGAAATCATGATTCTTGCCAACATCTCGGGCAGTTGAGCATTTTAAGTGATAATTATGCTCCTGGCAACGGGTTAAGCCAGATGTTCAGGAGCAGCTGCTGTCGACCTGTTGGCAAAGTTAGTTGCTTCATGGTATGTTGGAGTGATTCTTGGCATCCTTCTATAGGGCCAGGGCATAAAACTGAGAGGAAGTTAGACTGAGTATAAGTTGCAACAATATACCATGGTGATAGAAATGTACATCAGTAGTCGGTAATGAAGAATCTTGAAAATGATGCTAATAACTCTGCAGAGGATGGAAAAATACCTCCTGGGCATCATTAGTCAGTGATTTTTGCTCATCAAAATCACTATTAGGAGTGGCATCTGGATCAGATTCAAATAGTCTAGCTCTGGATTGTGGGAATATGACCTAAGGCTTTTCTTCCATCACAGGTACTCAAAATTCAGAGACTTGAGATTTCTTTGCTAGCAAGTTTTGTGAGGAAAGGAAACACAAGGTTACAGTGGAAGGTCACAGCACAGTGAAGAGGAAACATACAATAATCTTGGGTCTAGCATAATTTCTTCAACCCTTATGTACTTGTGTAATTCCTCTGATTCTCCTTCATGAACAGCCCAGAAGGCATCTCGGTGATTGTGGGAGCTGTTGCCATGATGATCACTTGTTATCACAATAAGGACTTTATGAGTTTCCCGTAGATAAGCAGGCCATGCCAAGAAAGGTTTTGAAGGAGCTTTAGTCCTCTGCTCACTCTAATGGATTCAGAAGCCAGTTTTAAAAACTTGCCTTTATGGACAGCGAAATTAATGAGGTTTTGTTTTCTTTGCATTTCATACCACGACTGGAAATGTTCTGAATAGGATGGTTTGCATCTGTAAGTATGCTCAAAAGGCCATATTGTCTTAATCGTACATTTACACAGATAATTCAGTCTCCAGACCAGAGTCCGTTTGTGTTTTGTCACCCCTGAGAAGGGTAAACAATTCACTCTGTCAGTGAAATGCATCTTTTCTATGTGGTCTAGGAAAACCGAGTAGCACAAAGAAGAGGGGAAAAAAGTGTTAAAGTGTTTTTGCAAATATTAAACCGAAAGTGGGCAAGCTTTACTTATCGGCGGATCTACAACTAAATTCAATGTAATTTAGCTGTATGTATGTCTGAGATTTACTTAACTAAATTTTCAGCGTTTATATATGCAAAACACTTGATGCCTTCAGAAACCAAATATTGACTCTGGCTGCATGTCATCCTGACCAAGTCCGATTTCTCACCGTGAAAGTTCCCATACCCAGAACCTCAGGTGTTAAGATCTTGTTGAACGAAGCCGAGACATTTGCACTCAAAGTACCTTAGAATGAGATCCCAAGTCTCAGCCTTGGGTATTTATGCGCATGTTTGCACACGAATGGGCTTACATAAACAGGCATTTGTGTGCTTCATTGCTTCACTTTTCTTAGGTAACGCTTATGAAAAAATATGCGTGCTTCTGGGAAGAGCCCATTAAGAACTTTTCGTCAGGGTTAAACTGTTTCAGGGATCCTTGGGGGATGACTGAGTTCGTTTGCCCGTGGTTTTCTGTCCTTCAAACGAATATTGCTAAATGGCAAGCTGTGTAGAAAAAATAAGGTCATTTTTCCCACTGCTTACTGGAGAGGCATAAAGTTTGTGTTTTGAACTCAGTGCTGCACAGTTGTTTTAACGAAGAAAGATATGGCATAGTTGCACAGGTCTAGATTTTCATTTCTGCTTACTCATCCCAGAGGGCTTAGTCTGTTAGGAGGTTTTTTTATTGTGAGTATAAACACTGCCTAACCATTTGTCGTGATCAGATCTGCTGCTGCTAACGTTTCCTTGAGGAATGAATAAGAATACCTCAAGAAAAATGTTTCTATCGTGAGGGAAGATTGCAGAGTAAAATATACACACATTATTGCTGTTCCTGGAATAAGTATGAAGGGTGGATGGGTGAGAACATGTAACACAAAGTTCCAAGAATAAATGAGATAATGTTGTGATGTTCCTTTATTGTTATTGTTGTTAAATTATATTGGTCTGTTTCATAACATATTTGTGTTGTTCTGTTCCCTGAAAAGTAACTAATTTTGGACTGTGTAAATGCTTCTTCAGGTCTTGCCTGAATATATGGGGGGGGGGGAGAAGGAACCTGTCTCTTCCCTCCCACACACAGTTAATCATTAAAGTGTATTACTCTATATATTTCCTGCTGCATATGTATTCTGCCTTTAAAGCTGTTCTTTTACATCTAAACCAATTGAGGGGAGAGATGGTAATTTGGGAGTTTCAGTGTTTATTTTTCCTTTGTTTCCAAGTGCCTGCCCTTCATGATACTCTGTAACATTTCTTGACAATTTCTCTGCAGAAAATATTGAAAAAAAATTTGGAATAAACTTTAAAATTTATTGAAGAACTGTAACTGAAAATCTTTTAGTAGTACAATATCTCTTGTTTCTTGCTTTCCTAAGGTGGTTGACAGTTCAGGACAGTTTTTAGGTCGATTTCCTATGTTTAAATCAGTGAAATAGGCTCCCATTCTTTCACACGTTTCTGCTGAATTTTAGAAGTCTCCACGCTGAGATCAGACTGCACTGTCTGAGGATGTGGAAGGAAAAAGCAAATGAGATGGTAAGGGTTAAGCACGAAAAATAACCATAACAATGTGGCCTTTTCTACTGGTGGACTGTAGACTATCGTTTGTTCTGCAAATGGTTTTGCTTGTCAAAGCTGTATATGGTTGTTAGTTTTGACATGGAATCGAGGCACTGTTTGTTACTTAGTTTTGTTTGCCTTTGCTCACTTTGTGCAGCTGAACTTCCTTCAGAAAGATATGGTGGGTCCTCCAGAGTATTAAAAACCTGCAAGAACAGCAGCTGGACTGGGATATTGTGTAGGAACATCTGCAAGACTGGAACTCTAGATGAAATTCAGCATTTTAACTTCACAGGGGCAGGTCTGTTAGGGTGCATGAGGCAGCGGGTGGGGTGTCTTCTAACTGTCCTGGACCTCATTGTGTCCAGGGTGGTCAGTGCATCAGGCTGTGATTTGTGTGGTTTAAATTAATATGTATTAACTGAGGCTCACAGCATCACCCCTGCCACTATCTATGATTAGGATTTGGGAGCTTAGCTGTTAGCTATAATTGCTTAGCTATAATGACATATGTGCTGAAGACAGAAGGTTGTCCATCAAACAGGGAGCGTGCTACGCCCTTGGAAATGCAAGGGACAAGGGTGAACCTGTGATGCTTTCTCTCTAGCTAGGAAGTGCTCCAGTCAGCAGGCCTGTGGATTATTTTGTGTTAAATTCTAGTTTTGTTGATGCAAGAAAAGATGGGCTGGGCATGAAGAGGTAAGCAAAAATTGCGCAGGAGATTTATATGTAATGCTGTTAACATTGTTAAACCAAAAAGAAGTGCACACCAGTAAGGTGAAAGCATTACTGGTAAATGTAAGTGCTTAGAGGCAGAGGCTGATTTAAATACCTCCTCTATGTTGTCATCCCATGACTAAAATTTCTCTGTCATGTTTAGTATTATTTATATCTAAGGAAATTTCTGTAGAATCACAAATGCCTTCAAGGTTCCATTCTTGGAGGTTCTTTGAAAATGAACACAGAAAGAAAAATCCCTGCAACCAGAGAGCTTCAAATCTGAATGGACTAGTGAGGTAATGAAAAAAGGGGTTGCTATCCCTGTCTTCCTTCCACACCTTTGGTTCCTTCCTGTGTGGCTGCAGAGCCTTCTTTCCTCCCCCAGTCAGCATTCTGGAACCTGTTGTCCCCCATGCAGCATACAGTCTCAGTTTTCAAATGTAGTCTCAAGACTAACTTCAGGACCTTCCTCAGCACCCTCAGAAGGTCTGCAGACCTGGTGCTAAAACGAAGCAAATGCTGCTGTAGAGGATTGGCTGGCCTGGTCTCCATTTCTCAGTCCTCCTGCTAAAACTGATGCTCCTGCCACTTGCTCCGGCACCTTTTGGTGCACCCAGCAGGCTCTTGTGGCCATGGAGGGGGAAAGTGAGACCCTGTGGCTTTCTGGAGCACAGGCTTTCTAAGAAGAGGTGCAATGTTGTGGTGGGAGCGCTGTTGTTCACTTCTCCACTATCTCCATGCTGCTTTTTGGCCCTCTCAGTTGTGCCCGCCCTCCTTCCCGTGCCAGTGCGTGCCGGTCCCCCCTGGCCAGAGCAGTGCCCAGCTGGGCCGTGCAGCTGGTGGGGTGGGGGCAGGATGGGAGGGCAGCCCCCGTGCCAGCTGAGCCCTCACACAGGAAGGTCTCCACAGGCTGTTTCCACATCTGCCGGAGTGGCGACGTGTCTGCCGGTTTACCCGTGGCGTGTGGCTTGCTGCCCTTACAGCTGCGTGGGAGCCACGGGACTCTGTCCTGTCCTACCCCCCGGGCCCCCCCGGATGAGGATGAGCGTGCCTGGGCAATGATCACGAGGTGGTGACTATCCCTTCCTCTGCTGTGCGTGGGAGCTTCATCCAGCAGCACAGAGAGGACATTCTTCAGGTTGGCAAAACATGGATTGTGCCAAAAACCAGAGAGAAGCTGGGAGGTGTAGTAGGGTGGCAAAGGCTCCACTTCCATCATCCTTTTCCATTGCTCTTCCTGTATCCCTGATGGCTCTAAACAGTATTCCATCTTCCATCTTCAAAGCTGCTTGAGAATAGGTTGCCATGTCTCCTTTTCAATGAGCTTTCCCTTGCAGTACTCCCAGTGACATAACTCACCTCTTTTCGACAGAAGGTAGTTTGTCTTAGGGGAGTATTTATTAAATGTGATACTGTCTTGAATTAACATCTGACCTAAGCACTGCTGAAAGAAAATGGATCCCACCTATTGTGCAGCAGGTATAATGGGGCTTCTTGAACAGCACAGTTTGGGAATAACCCAACTCCTTAATTAACCCTCTTTTTCTATGCCAAATCCAAGCTGCTCAGGCAGTTTTATTCTTTTCTCATGTCTAGGAGGCACTACAATGTTTAAAGATTTCAAATGTAAAGTTACATGTTGATTTTTAATAACACCTATGTCTTGAGGCTGTGAGGGATCTTGAGGTTGTGAGGGATCACGGTCTGTCATTAGTCAGTCATCTTGTTTCAGCTTACTAACCAGTTTGTTGACCAAAAAAAAAATTTTTGGAAGAAATCTGACACCTTTTTGCTCTATTTCTTTAACAGATTAGTTTGTTTTTCTTCGACTCCTGTGCAAAGGGAGTCTGCCACCCTAGAACTGAGCTCCTGTTCGAAATAACTAGCATATACTTATGAAGTATTCATGAAAGGATTCAGGCTTTTTTTTTTACTCTTTAATTATTCCTAATTAAACATCAGAGGATCATTTGAGATACTTGAAAGCTAAAATGCTTTTTCTACACAGAATTCTTCAGATCCATCATCTCTCTTATTTACCTGCCAAGGTACTGCTGATGAGTGGCTCAAGTTGGTCTCCTATGAAGGAGGAAAACAAAAGCACTTTCAAATGTCTCATTTCTCTGGGTGGATGTAGGCGCTGGGTAATAGTCACACACATATGTTGTGGTAGTAGCAGCCATCAGACTGGTACCGTAACCCACCATGAGCTCTGCCTCAGTCCTTCCACATCTCTTTCCACAACCAGGCTCCACCTGATACATGATGGGTATCACATATCAACAAAGACTCCTGTCTTTGTTCCAGGAGTGGGAAAGGACAGGATATGAAAAGCCTTCTTCTGTCTTCTGACCAGTGGTACTCCTTTCCCTGAGGGAAGTGCTGAAGGTTAACCAGGCAGAGCCTATATGGAGGTAGTGTTGGCCCCTGCTGTGCAATGATAAATCTGTCATCTGCCATCTTCATTCCTTCCCTATGGACTGGTTGGGAACAGGAGGGTCAGTAAGTGGTACCACTAATTCCCTAAAGCCCCACTGACTTTCAGTTCAGAATGTTCTAGATGACATGTGAAGGACTTAAAACTTCTGTCATAGCCTAGAATGTATTGTAGCAGTAGTGTGTTTTTGTGTTTGGCTTTTAGCTTTAGGAGGAAATGGGTTGTCTGGATTTTGTCTGTAGATACACTGTGCTTTGAATGGGAGCCATCCTCAGGTGTAAACCGTGGCACTATGCTGCTTGTGCTGTCACCGTGCTACATGCTAAACTTGCCCCCTCCCTGTCTCCATGCTCTTTTACAGGTATATCCAGAATCATTCGGAGAACTCTGAACCATGGTTGAACCTTATATATTCATACTGAGCAAGTCTAGTGACAGTCACAGTAACCTTGATGGTAAACATGGAGTGCTCTGTGACCCTAACTCTGCAATGTACTTGTCACTTGTTCCACAGGCGGTCTGGGCAGTTCCTTAGGCATTTAGAGGATTAGAAACAAAGTATTTTGTGGTTACTATTACATGCTGGGACTACTGCTTCGCTGTCCAAAGCAAGGATTGGGATGGAGATTTGTGTGTGATGTTAAACCAAAAAAACCTCCAACCTTGGAATAAGCAAGTTCAAGTCAAGACAGTTTTGAGATTACGATTTCAAATTTATCAGAGTTGGGGGGGGGTGGCAGTGTCACTTTTTGTGGCACTGTCCCATAATTGAATGTATACCCTGGTGAATCTCTTGGTGAGTCTCTCAGTATCCTATTGACGTGTGACAAAAAGCTCTGAGGAGCACTGGCGGGTTTGTATTGCAGCCCGGGATGGCTCTGTAACAAATCCCCAAGCAAGAATTTCCATCTTTGCCTCTATCTTCTGTCTTGTGCCACGGACTGCCTTTATACATGTGGTTCATGGTTTAGACAGGTTAAGGAACCAGGAAGATCCCAGTCTCTGTGGAGGTCCTAGACATGTTGTACACAGTCACACAGGGAACCAACAGCTCCATGTGGGAGTGTGGTCAGGCCAACACAAATTCTCTGATGCCTGCAGAAAGACATTTGCTCACTGGACCGTCTTAAGCCACCGCTTTGGAACATATGGAGCATATTCTTGACCCTACCAAAGCAGTTAATAAGATTTTACTTTCATTTAAACATGTTCACAAAGCGGAAAGCACTGTGACTCCCTTACATGAATATACATCCTGAGCTCCCGTAAATTACAGGGGACACTGTACTAAGATGGCTTTTTGCCTTTAGGGTTTAGCAGAAAAATTCTGTAATGCCTTTTTTTTTTTTTTGCTCTTACTTGCAAACAGGAAATGAATAAGCAAAGAAAGGCCATTATAACTGTGGTTTCAGAGGCTGTTCAGCTTGAAACAAAGGGATTTCTTCACATTCACACTCATTAGTCTGATTAGTGGGCTTGTAAAATGAAGCATGAAAATGAAACATGACATAGACATGAATTGATTGTACTAAAATCTACACAAACTGCTGCTTGGAAATGAGAGGATGACAGCCGTCTTCTCTGAGCTGTTTAAAAAGTTAAGTTTTCAAAGTAGCTCGTTTTTTTTAGAGCCTGTAAATTACATTTCAGTAGCTGCTAATGGGAAACACCGAGAAGCTGAAATGAGTCTGTCAGGTGATTTATTTACTTATTTATTTATTTTTAAATAGGGCAGAAAAAATGAAGATGTAATAAATTAAAATGTTGGGCAGGAACATGTTATGATTGGATAGAAATGGATGACAGGCTACTTGTTTCCATTTTAAAATTTGAGAGAATACTTGGCATTATTTTCAGAAAGGCCTCTTTGTATCCTACTGACTTCTACCTTCAAATGCACTCTGTCCTGTTTCTTTGACTGTTGCAAAAATACCTGTTTGGTTGGATCTTGATGGGAGATGCTGAAGGGAGGATGAATTTACTCTTTCAGCATTACTTTGGTTACTGGCACCGTGTGGTGTAGGTGCAGCAGTCTCCTGTTTCTAGTATAAGTTGTACAGCTACAACACATTATCTTTAAAATTTGATTTTGAATGCCTAGTTTTTTGACAGAGCTTAGTCCCACAAGCACATATCTCTTTGCTTATAAAAGGATGTAGTTATACGTATGTCTCATACTGTCAAAACTAGGCCTGTCCAACTGCAGTGTGTGTGCTAATGCATGTGACTGCACATCCTTTTTCTTCTGTAGCTCACTTAAAAAAAAAACAAAGCCCAATTTGAAGGCATGTGTCATTGTATTTCAAAGTAGTATTTTGAAATACTACTTTCAAAGATTAGTCATGTTGGTACAGATAAGATCCCCAGAACTCCTTTTGTAATTGTGTGGTCTGCATTTCCAATAAAAGCATCTGGAAAAGGATTTCTGAATACTGTTGGACATTGTGAAAATACAACTCAAGAGAAGAATTTGGCATCTTGGTAGTGAGAAAAGGGAGGTATGGCTGGGGGATTCCAGAAAATTGGAGAGGTATGTGATAGTGCTGAGCATGAGTGTGCTTGAGGGACCCTGCAATACTGTTTTTGGCCCTAGCAACTTGCTGCCATTACCATTTGGCTCCCTGGGAAGAGTGGACTTGGACACTGGTGTAGTGGGTATGCTAAGCTGTCACTCTTCGGGTAGTCAAGCTCGGGGGTCTGGTGTGGAAGTGGAATGTATGGGGTTTGGAAAGCTTCCTCGGGCAATTTCCTGTTAAGCAACTTTTGGCATGAGTGACGTTGCTCTGTGATGCACAACCACAAAGTATTTCCATGAACCATGGAAATGCATTGCCAGGCTTATTTACCCTCTTGCTCCCTGTATAAGTGAATTGTGTGTCACCTGTGCTAAATCTAAGTACATGGATTTTGTAGAGGTGACATGTGTTGGGGACAGCACATGAAATGTGCAGCTTGTTCAGCCACTGCACTTGTGACCCATGACTCGAGGAGCTGCAGTGTCTGCTGGGTATGGCCACAGCCTGTCACATAACACACTGGGTGCTCCCATGCTGGGGTTGGAAGTGCCTGTGGAGAGCACGAGCTCTCCAGAAGACTCATTTTTCAGGGTCTTTTGAATGCTCACCCCTTACCAACTCCTTTGTAGTGTGCATTTTATAGACACATGGGATTTATTTCCTAGGTATGAGTCAGGACATGATTTTGTCTATAAGAATCAAAATATTCTTTGAGACATTTCCATGGAAAGGAGGCAGTATGTGGGGAAAAGGGAAGGGAAGGAAGAAGGATCACTTTTTTGAGCAGGTTTCAGAAGTGTTTTGAGTATGACCATTGTGGCAGTCTGCCATCCAGAGGCACCTGTTGTGGCTCTTGAGCACTGGGCCTGGGCACTTTTAACCCTGTTTATTATTTTCAACATAAGTTTGCAGAATTTGTGTAATTTAGCTAAGTGTGTGTGTTTCTAATACAAAATCTCAGTGCAAAGAAACTCTGCCCAGCAAGGACTGTGTTGCAGAAGGAAGAATGAGAGTACTGTTGACTTGAATGTTCCCTATCTTACCAGTGAGTTCCAGATATTTCATTAATTCCTGGTTCCTCTGTTAGTTACCCAGACAAGTATTTTAGTGACTTTCTTTTTTTTTTTTAAAGATACTTTCTTCTTTGTTTTGCATGAAGTGAGAAAGAACATGCAAAGGAGGGTGGTGGCCAGGGTTGGAGAAGTCCCTATAAAAATCAAAGCACGAGTTAAAGTGCTTATTTGGTATATTAAGATACAGATGAGGGTTACAAAAGCTAGGTTTAGGTCCACTTCTCAGTGCTTGGGTGGCTGTTTGCTGTGGATCGGGGGACGGCAAAAAGGGGTGCTAGAGAAGAGCAAACAGAGGACATAATTGTTCAAGATGTTGTCTATCATTAAACAGAATCTCTTCTACAGAAGAGAGGTTTTGAGAGGAGAGAAGGAAGTTGACCAAAAATTATTCAGTGCTGGCATCTCCTTTAAGATTTCTGTGGTGATCAGAATGGCCCTGAAAGAGACCACAGTATGCACTCCAAAAACTGACGAAAGATTAAAACTAAACTTGTGAACAAGCTGTGTTAGAAGGTGTAAATATGCTTAAAAATAGCACCTCTGTAGTTGTGCAAGGCATGGGAAAACTCATTGAGATGTTTGCAACCGAAGTTAAAATAATGAAGATCAACCAGTTTTCCCAGTAAACTTCCATCGGTTTGATTTCTGTGAACTCCGGTGTGTTTTGGGGGCTGCAGTTAAGGACAGCCCTATCTATGTTAGCAGTAAAGCGATGGACACAATTAGTACTGCCTGCTCTTCCAGGAAAAAAGCCAATAGATGTCATGCGACGTATCTAAAAATGGGTGGTGACGACACCCATTTTATGCTTCGTTTGATCCAGTGTAATACTGTTGTGGTGCTGCTGTGTGGAGGAGGGGCTGAACTAAATTAATATATATTTGTATTGATCACGAGGCTCATTATATGAGTCAATTTTTGCAGTTTGCCACTTAGAAGTTTGTGCAACTTCTGCTACAAAATTATGCCAGAGAGCTGTGTGCTCTGGTCTGGGTTTTTGACAGCTGTGGGTTTTTTGTGTTTGTACTTTCCCTTTCTATCTCAAATTTGGTGTTTATCAACATCTTGAGAAAGAGAAAGCAAGACTTTCAAGCTGCTGGGTTTGTTTGGGGTCTCTCTCCCCCCCCCTCCCCCGAGAATATAAAATAAAATTTAGTTGCATAAACAGTTGTAACTGGGAAAATGCATTCCTGCCAATGTCTTTAGAAAGAGCTTTATTCTGAAAAATTCTGCTGAATTGCCATAGTAATCACTTTACTGTCACTCTCTCCAGTGGACATATGAGTGGGTTTTAGTTTGCCTGTAGGAATGTTAACCTTTGATTTTTCCGACTGGACAGAGAGAGATCCCCATGGATCACTGTTCTCTGTGGCACCACAGGGTTCCCCAAGTTCTGGACATCCAAACTCCGGAGTGATTGCCCAGGGTTGAAAACACTGAGGGATAAGCTGGAAATCATACCCTAAGTGAGCTTGTGAGTCAAGCACATAGCAGCATCTGGAAGCACTGTAACAAGTGTACGTGCCTCTCTCTGTCTCAGGCTTAATTCTTGTCCTGAACAAACAACTATTTGTATGGGAAGACGGTTTGGGGAACCAAAAATATGGATTCTCTTGCCACTACTGTTAGCTCTATGGTGACAGGACTAAAAGAGCAAACCCATCCTGCTCCTCTTATGGCTGAGAAATTGTTCTGGCTTTACAGACCAGAGTTCAACCATCTGGGGAATTGCTCAACTCTGGTCTCATTTCCAGAACTGCAGGATAAATTATACACACATCTGAAATTTGTTGGGATTTTTCTCGAAGCACAGTGTCAAGGGGCTGATGAAAGAGACTATGTTATCTGTGAGCCAGCAGAATCTTTTTCATTCATACCCCACCATTGCTTGCTTGAATGGAAACAGGCATCTAAGAGCTGAGGAAAACATCTGACATGGCTTGGGGGTGGTGTTGCAGCTCTTGGGGGGGTTGCACTAGCTTCTTATGAGTCGGAGCATTAAATCTGCTTTCATGTCAGGGCAAAGACTGTGGTTTGTTATGCCCAGCAGCTAGAGTGGGAATGGGGTTTGGACATTTTCAACATGAGCTCAATTCAATAATCAGAGAAGCTGAGCATTTGGCCAAAAAGGGCTGAGGGTCTGCCTGATAGTTGTATCAAAGAGACAGCCAAGGCAAACACATGACAAGAAAAAACCTACAGTGGAAGTCTCCAAATTTGTGCTAAAAACTGCTGCCTGCATGGAGGTGTATGTAGAGTTGGGGCAGACTGGAGCAGGCTTGTCAGGAGGGGAAGGTGAGCTGGAGAAGAGGAAGGCAGCATGAGGTAGAAATCGGAATGATGAAACCATAGACCTAGGTAAAGACTAAGGGCTAGTGGGACAAATGGCATTGGGATTAGAGGAAAGGACAGGAATCAAGACTAAACAATAAAGGTTGCTTGCTGCAGCCAAGAAACATGTTCAGGTGTTGAGAGACTAGAGGACATTCAACATTTGATGGATAAACAAGCTGCCAAGATGCTGCTCCTGTGTTGGTGTGATTTATCGTGGAACTTTGGTCCTTCTAGAACTACATGCTGGAGGATGACATCAATATGCCTGGAGGAAACAGTGCTTGGGGTAGTTCTCTTCTGCCATAAAAGACTTCCCTGTTGTTTTGCCTTTGCCAGTGCTGTGGGGAGACAGAGCTTCAGTCACCAGAGCCAGTGGCAGTCCTTCAAAGATCAACAGCTAGACTCTAAATCATTAGCTTAAAAAATATATAATATTAAAAGTATGCCTGGTGGGGGGAAGTCTTTCTGATGCTGGTGCCTTTGAGTTTCTAACTTGCCAGCTTTGTCTGTAGTTCCAAGAGCTAAACACAGACTTTTCAAGTGAGGAGTTTGGAGGATAGTTTATTTTTTTTCTTTTTTAATGAAGCTAAAGTGATTTGGGTTTTTTGAGATGCAACCCAAGTGCGTTTAAGGTGCAGGAATTTCGACAGCAGATGGTGGACAAGGGGTGACGCAGCAGCTGCTGCCTCCAGCTGCCTTTTACTGTCCAGTGTCAAAGGCAGGTGCTGGCTGTCTCACAGGTAGTCTTTGCAAGCCAAGCTCATGTATGTGCTGCTGATCCCTAATGAGACATCTTAGCCACTAAGTTACTAACTGGGAGGTGTGACTGAAGAGAATTAACTCCTTGGTTACAGGAAGTTAGGCCTTCTTCAAGGAAAATGTTCCATGCGAGACCTGAGGCACATCACAAGCTGCCAAAACTGCAGGCTGATCAGACCAAAAAAAAAATGTTTGAGTAGCTAAGGTTTTTCTCACTTTTGTTTTATTTTTGTTTGAAGGCATTTTTAATGTGAACACCCAAAACTGGGGTATGTCCAGGCTACTGGAGCCTTCCCATGGTGCTTTTGTTGCATCAGTTAACTAAAGAAAGCATCAGTGATCTGAGCCTGGAATCCACTCCTGAATCCTCTGCAGGCAGGGGTGGGCTCAGACGTAGCTGTTGGCTTGTACTAAGGGAGCAGGACAGGGATGTGTGATAGACCTTGTTGTCCTAAGAAAATATTGTTAAGGATCTGCTTTTTTCTTGGAAGTTATTTCTTCCTCTCTTGGAAAACCTATAATTAGGAGTTGGAGGGGAAAAAAAAAAAAAAAGAATGATTTTTTTTAGATGTAGATGAATATTTCCAGTTCTCCACTGTAGCTCTTAAAAAGAAATAAATCTGTGTGTCTGTGTGTTTGTGTGTGTATGGCATGTCTGTGAATAGCTTAGGGAGAAGTAACAGATGAAACCTTCACCATCTAGTATCAGAGCAGTTGTTAGTTTTCCTGGGCTTTGCCTACTGCTGCAAGTGAGCGTGATGTATCACCTGATGTCCACAGATCTCAATATGGTTTAGGACTTTGTGTCTTGACTGAAAAGATAGTTATCCAAGTTCTCTGGGATTTTTTGTATTTTTATTAGTAATCACCTATTGAGGATTTCCTATTGTATTTATGTTCTAAAAAAATGTTTGCTTGATCATTTTAAGATGATGATAGAATTGACAATCAGCCAGAGATGGAGACCAGCCCAAGTCATGAGAGCTTGGCGAAACAGGCTGATTTTTCAGTAGAATATAATGAGTGCTGAACAACATCATTGGGTGCAGTGCTATGCTGTTAGAGATACAAGATCTGATGCCAAGAAGTGGAGCTTTTAGGATATGAAAGATGATGTACAGCTGAATTTTAAGCACTTCTGCTGGCCTACTGGGAAGGAAAAAAAAATCTAAAAGCTGTAATAAATCCCCGTTCAGCAGAACAAAACTGAAATATTAATACATAGTTTGCATTGTGTTTCTGGCCAGGGTTTGGTTCTTTGGGGTATGTAAATTGTAATGTCAGTGTTTAGCTGTCTGGGATGTTCATATATGTAAGGGAAAAATCACTAAAACTCACCAACATGAGAAATGTTTATCTACTATGTTCCTTCAGCATCTTTGAACATGGAAATGGTAAATTCTGGAACTCCAGATTGAGAGCGCTAAAAATCAGCTATGTTTGGACACCCAAATAATAATGCCTGACAACACTATTTTATATTATCAGTTAGTGACTGCAAAGAAATTGATCTGATAGATTCATCTCTATTTAAGAGATTGTTTGTTGTGCCTTTTTTTTTTTTTTTTTTAATCCTCAGCTGGATTATGATCTGATATGCTGAGTTAGTCTTTGTCCACGTGCCCCAAGATCCAAGGGATACTTAAAACGGGAAGGCTGCAGTCACACCACCGGTCCCTCTTCACTGCTGGATGTTGTATGGTTACTGTTAATTACAACAGATTTAGAAGCAACGATTTACTTTCTACTCTTGCTGAGTGTCCAGTCTAGAAAAGGAGTTGATGATAGCCCACTTCCACAGGTTCTTAGATTTGCTGCTATTTGGGAAGATCACAGGTGCCTGTGTGGGCACTGCATCTTTCAAAGGCAGTTATCAGAAGGGTCAAGCAATATCAGCTTCCACACAGCTCACCCAGTCTGAAGTTTAAGTGCATGTTTGGAAATTAATTTCCCAATGTGTCTGTCCTCCTTCAATGGGATCAGTGTAATTACACAGGCATAACTGGCATTTCCTATATGGAAAAGGAGTGATCTGTTTAACTGCAGCACTGGGATAAAAGGACTGTGTGGGTAAAGCAGAGGCTTGGAAGGCTTGGCTGAGGAAAGCAAATTCACGGGCTCATCAGGACTGCTAGAATATGATGGCTTCTGTTACTCCACCAAAACTGAAGTGGGGAACTGGGGCAATTCTGCCTCTAAACTGTCATTTGGTTGGCTTAATTGTTTTTTAAGTGCAGCATAACAACAGGCACCCTCAGCTCCTCAAACAGAAACACACAGTTTTCAAATGGAAGCAGCAGTCTGAACCATAGGTCATGTTTCAGAAGGGCAGTGGTCTGCAGGGCATTAATTCTTCATTTGAGGAAAGATGGATAAACTCTACAAAGCAGTTCACAATATGGACCTTTGGCAGGCTACTTCCCAGCTCTCAAATATGAGTAACATTTGATTGTTCTTTCATTCTTCAAAGATCAATGCAAACCTTTATTTTCTATAAATAATTTAATAAATACTTTTGTTTTACAATGATACAACAAATAACAAATTCATAGCAAATGAGTCACAAAGAATTTAGGATCAGTATACTTTAATAAGGTATCAGTGTCAAAATACATTTCCTTATCAAGTTAAAGTTCCCATACAGTTATAATATTGTCAATAAGAATTCAGCAATATAGATTATGAAATAATTATGATAAAAAGTATGATTAATATTAAGACATGGAATATTTTTTTCAGAGTGTTTTAGTAAACTGTTAGGGTATAACATTTTTAATGCTGAAACTACACAAATAAGAAACAGAAGAGCAGTATTCAAGTGTCTTTAATCCTTGAAGCCTTAAGTCAGTGCACTGCAAATTTGTCAAATCTGGCTTGCCAATTTTCATCAGATATTGAAGTTTGCAATATATTTTTTCCACACAGTAATAACTTCACTTTAAGAGTAGACTGTTTTTGGTAATAAACTCTTGAAAGATTGCCTATAATAGGGACTATATTTTTTTTACATCATGTACCAATAGCAAAAGGTCTTCAGCTTTTCTAAGTGTGTGTGGTTAAGACTCGCTTAACACAGCGAACTCTGAAGTGCTCTATGAACCCAAGGCTCTCTCTCTCTGCAAGTGTCAGTGCATGATATAAAGCAATTTTATACACCAAGCTTCAGCAGAATCAGAAATCTCAAAAAATATATTTTTGTTCTAAGTTTCTGGGCCAGATTTTTAGCTATAGTACATTGCCACTGTTCCATTTTCTTCGATGAAGCTACAGTGATTCATACCAGTGGAGGAAAGAAGATGATATATACCAACACAGATCTAGGTCTATGTATTTTAAAGTCAGAACTGCTCACCTGCCTTTTACTGTAATTTGCTGTTTAGATATGTTGTAATTTCAACTTTCAAACCCCTTTGCCTTTGAAAGCATTCAAAGCCTTATTTTTCAAATATGTGCATGACAATTAATGATAGTTGGAAAGGAGCTCTGAAAATGTCTGGCTGTCTTTTAATGACTTTTAATCTAAGGCAAGTAAAAATAAGAGACCTCGCTGCTGGCCACTCATCTCACTACAAAATCCTTAATTCTTCTTGTCTACCTATAACTGAGTTAGCCTAATACACTGGGAAATACTACTTTTAATTTTAATGATTCGATCTTGCAATTATATTGCTAGCTAGCTTATAAAATGAAAAAGGGCAGAGGTGTTAGTACTGGCCACTGCTCCGATTCCTGAAATATCAGCAACATCATAACAAATACTACTAGTTTCTAGCAGAAACAGCTCTTAAAGTTGTTGTGTCATAGATATAGCAAAAGTACCAAGAGATGATTAACAACTGACCCAGAGAGAAATAATAATTATAAAAAGATCTGTTTTGTGTAAAAAATAAAGGCAAAAACAGAGAACAAAACCAGAAATTTCAACACAAATGAAAACACAGGTCTAAATCCTCCACTGGGGCAAAGCTGTAGGACTCCCTTGGTTATAGAGTTAAGCCAGGTTAAGGCAGCTGAGAATGTGGCTTGCTTCTGAGGGAAAAAAGCTTACAACGTGCAACTTTCACAGATACCCACAAACATTGCATTTCACCATTCACATTTCTTCCAACAAAGTGTATAAAAATGAAGGGAAGGGGTGGGAAGCAGAAGGCTGGGATTTTTCCTTAGTATGCTTTTCCAAAAGATATTAAAGTTACAATAAAATAAATGCTGGAAAACAAAAAGACTCAAAGGATTTTAATTTGGCAGATCAACAAAAAACTGTGGTTGGAGATCAAATTTGTTTCATTCATCTTTGGCAATAAAAGTAAATCTTTGCAGTACTACAGCCAAAGTATTACATGATGAGGCATTTATACCACAGCTTTTTATTAGCATGAAATTTGAAAAAAAAAATTTCAGAATATAAATTACAGGTAATGAGATAAGGGGAGGGTAATCAAATTCTCTAAACACAACCTTAATTGCAATAGAGAAAATACAGTAGATGTATTTCTTTAATATGAATAATAAAGTGAGTAACTTCAAAAGGCCACTATTTGGTAATGTGGACAGGTTCAATATCTAAGTAAAATCCTGTAAAAGTGTATTGGTATTAGAAATTGTCTACTTGCAAAAATATATTTAAAAACTGAAGCTGTTTTGAACAGTATAGGCCACAGAATATTGCAGGCCCGCTCAGGTTGCCTGGTCCAGTGCTCTGAGCAGTTCACTGCCCTGCAGAAGTGTAGAGCTACCCAAAACAGGGACATTCACCTCACAGTCATATCTTGTCAACTCAGGCAGCAAGTAGGGTTCAAAGGAGGGCCCCAGCAGACGACTGGTCATACCTGGAACAGATTAGTGAAGTGAGTCATGGTGCTGAGACCAGAAAGAGCACTTGTTTCTTCCCCCCCTTCTGTTTATATCAGTAGTGATTTTATTTTGGTCAATTTTATGTCAATATGCCAGAGTTAACCTATGCACCATTCTGACTTAAACTCCTGTAAGCGTGTCACACCTCCAAATTTAGATTGTTCCAAGAAAAATTATATTAGTGTACGTGAGGAAAACTGTAGAAAACAGTAAAGTTTCTAAATTGACATCCACTCACTGTATGTATTAAAAGGAATGTATACACGTCCCCTTTAATTACTTATTTCAACTTCTAGAAGGCACATGTTAAGATTCTAACCTACAAACCTTCCATGTTAATACTGTAGTGAAGTTGTTTAGTACGATGTAAACAATTCCATCACAAGACAAGAGTATGGATGGAGGATGACAGGACCTCCAAGGTAAGAAGATATTAATTGAAAGGAAGGGTGAAAATACTTTTCCTTATATATTACAAATGTTAACATTTAAGTATCACACTAAACCACAGAACTAATTTTTCATGTTATGAAGCAGTACGTATTTGGATCTTAGCTTATCATCCTCCTCCATATTTTTTTATATGTTTTCTTTTCACGGAATCAGTATTGGAACTAAATACCAACACTTTCCAATTTCTGCATTTGACAGCTCTTACCTGATGCTTTATGAGCTGGCTGAACACTGTAGTCCGGACAATGGGAACTGTAAAACGGAGGGGGAAACGCTCCTGCTTTCAAATTCTCACCCGGACTGCCACAGGTGGGTTGATGCCGCTGCTGCAGTTGCAGTTGATTCATTGGTTGGCTCAGACCTCTTGAGTTACAGACAAATTCATCTGGCATTTAAATAATATAAAAAAAATTAAATGAAGCCATTGTAATAATTATAGTAGACAATACTAATCCAAAGCAAAATGATCTTTGGAGTGATGGTGTCACAGCGTAAGCAAATCTACATCTTGTCAAAAAGGAAGCCCAGAAAGAGCACTAGCTCTAGAAGTAGTATTGCACACAAGATATGCATGTGTAAGGAAACACAGTGTTGTAGAGAAACTGTATCTATCAGCAGGAGGTAAACCCAGCTCCATTAAGCTGATTTCCATTATCTCCAAAGCAAGTGTGAACGTACCTGAAACCAACTACCTGGTATTTATCAAACGCACCTTAAATTGTTCAGCTCTTAGCGATACAACTTGATCTTTAATTTTAGTGTAGTGTAATATTTACAGAGCTTATTTACATTTCCTTTTGAAAGAGCTTTTGTATCTATTCAACCTGTCTTAAAATTGTGCTTCAACATATAATGTTGCGAAACCACTTTGTCTTACCAGTAAGAACACTTGTGCTGAGAGATTTCTTTTCTGTAACCAAGGAACAGTTTTCCCCTTTGAGAAATTTCATTCTCTTCCACATTAGGTGAGATGGGTTAATGACAGATGGATCTCCCTAGAATGTGAAGGAAAGCAAACCAAACAATTACAGTGATAACCACGGGGAGTCCAAAGTTGTGAAGGGGGTGCATTTCTTATGATTACCCCACTCAGCTGTTGCAATGCTTGTTCTTCATAATCCAGTTGTCGTTTCAGTTTCAAACTGTTAGACAGAGCAATTCTTGCTGGGTTTATATCTATACCTCGTTGTACAAAAGCATCCAGGGGCCTGTGGAGAGGAGGTATCCATGAGTGCACAGGGAAGCAAATCTCAATCATCTGATTAATTTATACATATTCTTCTTTCATTTAAAGACATTTAAGGTGTCTTTGAGACTTGCCAGTGGACAGATCTCAAACGTAAAATGTTTTTTATTTCCTTTTATTAGTCATCCCACAATCTTTGGAGACTTTTGACGTTTGGGATCAAAGACTAATGAAAGATTAGCATAAACAGCCTCTAGGGATCTCCAAGCAGACATAGAAATGCTGTGGAAAAAGAAAGTCATGCGATTTTTAAGAAAAGGATTTGAGAGCCATGTCTGTCCCCTTGCTTTGCATACTAAGTATGAACACACAGGTCGCTAACTGGGGACAGACCCTCTCTTTCCAAATGCATATTCAGACACTGGTATTTCTGCCCACAAGAAATCCCAAAAAGCAAACTGCACAGCTTCAGGTTTTAAAATGACCATTACTATTTTATGTACTTCCTGAACATTTCAGTGTGACCAACACTAAAGACCCAAGAGCTACTTAGAAATGTCTAGCTATGAAAGGCAACTTCTAGGACTGTAGCCTCTGATCTACATCTCAGCACATATTGTTTACATGTGTAATAAAGCAAACAAGGTGAGGAAGTGTTGTAGAAAAAGAGCCTGTAATTTTAAATCTTAGCTGTAGTATTTACATATGCCAACAATAATGTGCTCTCATCCCTCCTTCTTCCCCATTTTTTGTTGTGAAGGAAACATATGCCAGGTGAGAAAATACGCACAGGTCCCTGCTTATTGCTGCACCAGTAAGTCTTTTCAGTATGTCAAGCATGCTTTGCAAAATTAATGGTGTAATTTTAAACTGATCAGCAGGAAATCCATTCACATATCCTTACAGGCAATGAAAAATTTGCCCACTTCAGCTTCTACCAGACTCACTGCCACTGGGAGAGCACTACATTAATTTCCCCAGAGGTACAGTCCGATGCCTATCACAACAAAATTGTTCCAGCTGAATTGAGAAAAAGAATTTTTCAAGATTACGACCCTTTTCATCCCCCGAAATATTTTCTGAGTAAAATACATAGTTGTACTACAAAAGCACTTACCTTTTTTTATATATGGGCACCCTTGGAGAATGTAGTGGTGGCCCTGAGGGGGAATTTGATAGGGGTCCTGAGTATTTATCCATGAGTCTCCATTTAGCAGGAACATATTCTAATGGGGGATCAGGTGGCCACTGGGTGTTCGGTCTTCCTCCCATCGAAGACAGAGGAGTGCTGGCTTGGTCATGGTATGGTGGCAGTGATGACCTACTCATATTGTTGAAGAACACCGATGACAGGGACCCATGACCACCAGGGTTAATTTTTTCATTTGATATCTGTGGGCAATATTTCTCTGGGAGGAACTGATTCTGTGAAGTAGGAGCAACGGGTTGGAAGATGGTAGTCATGCTACTTAGACTCTGCTGGGTATTTTGTGCACTTTCAGAGAGAGGACGTTCCTCTTGGCAGATTGGACTGAGCTGGAAATCTTCTCCATCCATAGGAATGTAAGGAGCCAAGGTTTCAAGGTCCAGTTCATTGAAGTCAGTCTGTGCAAAGATAAAGTAAGTTCATAAAGAAACTCAAAGTTAATAATAGTTGTGGCACTTAGTGTGATATGGAATACTAATAGATGTTAAGCTGAAAAATCACCATATGCAAAATTTACCTACATGAAACTGGCCAACTCCTGTTTAAAGATGTCTTATTTCTATGCTAGTGTACATGTTCATCATATCTTCAGCAAAATTAAGACAACAAACTGAAGGAAAAAACCCTCCCAGATGAGCAGTATTTAGTAAAGCATCTTGCATACAGCCTGCAACATCAGTGTGATCTGAAGTAGATCACACTAAGCTTTGAATAAATTGTCTGTCAAGACTCTACAACATGTGGCATGTAGTTCAACCACAGGCTTTTTCATGCTAAAATAGAAAACACAGCTTTCTTATAATCTAGCTACATGAAAAAAGGTGTCTAAAAATGCAAAAGTGGAAAAAATTTAGCTGGAAGGACATTATCACACTTAAATCGGTATTCTTTTTTCTTTTGGAGGACTTGTCATACCCAGATCCATTTCTCTTGGCATTTGACCAAAGTTGAACAGAGAGGATAATCAATGTTGGCCCACCAATCAGCTCATAACACCCCTGTGGCACTTTTCTAACACTCATTTTCCCCACCAAAGCTGCTGATGTGGTCGGACACACCTGAGCAAACAGATGCTAAATCTGACAATACTGAAGTTTGCACATGTCAAGTCTTGCACTGAGTTTGATCCTGATCCACACTTGCCTCCTATCTGTCCACTCTTTCTCTTGCTTTGATTTCTATTTCTATGTCCAGGCTTAGATGAAATTTCTTCAGAACATGGACTACAGCCTATTTAAGTCTGCAAATTGTGTTGGCAAATTGAAGCAACCACCTCATTTGGGCTCCAGTCACCACGAACCTTCTGTAGGATTAATAGATGCAGACGAGTGTAAGGTCTGTGCTACCAGTTAGCAGTGCCTGTTCTTTTCTCTTGACTATAAAGAGGCATAAGCTCTTAACAAAGGCATTTCAATTAAGTATCAAAAGTTACATAAGCTGAATCAGGCCCACACCTTTTATTCACTAGCTCACTTGATGTAATGTTACAATAGTGGATTTATTTATTTATAGAGAGAATTTCTACACTTACACCCTGATTAGGATGCAGGAGATAGAAACCATATGTTATTTTATGTGCAAGTAATTGTCAAATCTCTCTGAAAACCTCCAAGAGGTAAAACAGGAATATATCCAAAATTAGATTCTGTTTTGTAGTTAAAGGAGATGTGTGCTATAAGGGGCATTCCTCTCTCATTTAGTTGTTTTGCAAGAATTAGTTTATTTATTTTTTGTTCTAGAAAGGATGTTTGCTCATTAGTCATTAGTCAGGATTAAAAAAAAATTGCTGCTTATGTTACATATCCAATCCACAGAAGCCTCCAAATTCTGAAAGCTCTCTGGTGCTCCTTTCTTCTTAGCAGTGCCACCAGTGACACTCCAAACCTAGTGCTTCAGAGAGTTAGGGACAGAAACTGACACTCCAGTTTTTGAAAGTGCATTGTTTTGTTAGTGTTGTGCATGAAAGATTTGGTGTGTACGTACAAATGCAGTTTGTGTATTGTATCACAATATCTGCACATACAATATGCATCTGTACTGTCTGCTAGCAGGGGACTGATTTTTGTGGCTTTTGGAAGAGATAGTTCCTTACCTGGGAGGTGCACTGACTTTTTGATTCTGTGTCCATGGCAAACAGTTTTTCAATCACCTCAATCTTAAGATCTTCATCCACGGAACTGTAATAATCTTCTGGGCTGCTGGGCTGCACGAAAATAACAATTTGTTTTAAGCAGCAAGACAACCACGGTATTGGCTTAGCATCACGTCATTTATACCAAGCTATTCAGTAACAGATCTTTCCTATGAAAAGCAAATGGTTGAATGTGCGTTTAGCGTCCTCAAAACCCAAAACTGTCCACTTCTATCATATGCTTTTCTCCAACACAAGATTGTCAGTACAAAACAGAGGCACCAAATACAGGAACCTACTTGTCATCTTAGTTTAAATGTTTTTTGGCATCTCGGACCAGGAATGTACAATATTAAATATTTTTGTCAAGGACAGAGATGCTCAGCAGTATCTCCATGCTTTTCTTAAGATTGGACACCCTCTCGTAAAGGCCATCTAAGAGTGGCTCCAGCTCTTGGGGGCAGTGCCATGAAATAATTCATTCTTTCAGTGGGGAACTCCATGGAGCTGCTTTCAAAAGCCAGAGTTGGGTAAGCTTCCTAAAGATCACACTTTCAAGTTAACAAACAGAAAGAGGATGGTGTGGAGCAATGTTCCTCATGACCACACAATTTTACCTTGGCTTTTTATTTAAGGCTAACTTCCTGAAAGGTGGTAGCATGTCCTTCTATTAGTTGTTTTATAGATAGCAGTAATTACTGAGGGACAGCTGGGAGACAATGAGGACTGCAATGTAAAGGCAGGATATAGTTCCTGTTTGATTGTTTTGTCACTGATCCTTAAGGTATATGCAGTACAGGAAGGATACAGATACACCGGGCCTTGTTAATAAGCAACGAGACAGGACTGCTAACATGAAAATGTTGTCTACGTATACTGATGGACTTGCATACAAAACATAACATGCTTTCTTTTTTTTTAAAAGCTCTCCTTACCGTGGAACAGCTACTGTTGCTGCTTGCACTAGGAGTACTGCTGCCAGGTGCAATCTGAGGCATTGTAAAGGACGGTATCGTCAGTGTTTCACCTTGAGCAGGGTGGCTTTTCACTTCCACTGGCCATGCTTTGTTTGGTGTCAAAACAGCATTGCTGAAGACAGGGGCTTCCTCAAACTTCTGTGTCCCTGGATGGAGTTTTAACAGTATTAATGAATGCTTTTAGCTTGTGCAGTGTTATGATATAACTGCAGCTATTCATTAAAAGTAAACACTGCTCCTAGTTGCCATGACAATAAGTTGGCATAGACTTAATGCACATTGTTTAGTCAGCAAGAAAGCCTGATTCTGCTCTCATTCACAGAAATTTTCCACTGGTGTGAGCATGTGGGCTCTTTTAGCCATTACTCCCAATTTGTACAAACAGCAAACAGACCTTGTCTATTAAGTTTCTAAATGTAGGTTCACACGTGGTTCTTTGTTGTATGAAAATAATTTATACAAATACTAACCAAAATCCAGGGAAATAATGGCATCGCCAGGTGTTGGTGCCAGCTGAGCAAGTTCCTCTGGTTCTTCTTTTAACTTAGTAAACAAGAAGTCACTCTTCTCTGTCCCAGGGATGCCGCTGTCATAGGCAGTGCTCATCGTCAGCAGGTGAGGCTTGAAGAGCGATTCTGTTTGGTCCATGGAGAACACAACATCGTTCTTCTCAATTTCACTAACAAGAAAATATGTTTTAGGCACTTTGTACTCTACAAATAAAAGATACGGGTAACGTAGGCAGTACAGACTCTCTATAGCTGGGGCTCTACAAGCCATTTTGGCCTCTCAGTTGTATGCCAGGCTCTCGACAGGCGAGGCATGGTTCCAGCGTTGCCGAGCACCGCCATCTCAGATGACGCAGAGAGTGTGGTCAGGACTTCTGTGGGAATACTCAGGGCTTTGTTGCTCTGCTTTTTAAAGAGATGTAGTCGAGGCTATAATGACCCAGACTATCACTCAAATAAGTATTTCCTATTTTGGCCCCAACTGGGACCAAAAAAACTTGAGTTTTGCCAAATGAAGGCAAAATTCTTGATTGGTCCTGATTTTTGAGGTGGTAAACAGCATCTCTTAGCAACATATGATACCACTGCTACTTAATTTTATCTCTTGGTCACAGCATTAGAAAAACAAAACAATCTAGCTGTTGTGTTACACAATAAAATCTTCAGTGCAGACTTTATACTCCTTTGTATGAGCACAGCAGCCACTCTGCAGAAGAGAAAGGCTGTGGTGTATTTCAACAGTGTGTATGGGAACAGGCATGCCACATTTTTCATCGATGTCTAACATCAGTAAACAAGACTGAACAAACATGACTAAACTGATTTCAGAATAACAACACTGAATAAATAGACCCTTCAAAAGTTCCTCCAAATATTGCATTTCTTCCAGCACATGAATCCACATGTGTCTTTTTCTGTCCTGTACAACTTACCTCAGCACATAGTTGACGCAGACGATGCACTGTGGCTGTAGGTTCCGCGTGTTGTAAATCACGGTTCCTTGGGTCTCCAGCCATACGTATCCACCGTGCTTGGCAAGCATACGGTACTGGCCTGTCACTACTTGACCTTTTGTACATACTGAGAAAAGGGGGCAGAGATATAAATAATGCAGCAGGACAGGAACACACAACATGTAAGGTTTGTTTTAAATAAACCCACTTCTGTGTTTCTGTTATGCAGAACTGCACCGAGACACTTGTAACCAAGGCTGCTTAACTTTGGGAAAACTCAGCCATTTTAAGTATAAAAGAGGACATTCATTTGAGGTTTCCACTCAAGATTGAAAATTTGAGTTTTGGCATTTGGCTTCTTGAGATGGTCTGAGTCTTCAGATCTGAACATGGGATTTTAAAAATTTAATATAATATCCCAACTTCCCCCAAAATAATGCCTGCTAACAATGTTTCTTGAGAGTCCCTGTTCTAGAAGTGCCTTGGTTTGGGCTCCCAAGTTGGTCTGTAGAAAAGTGAATTTATTTAGGAAAAACTATTCATAGTTTCCTTATTTAGGTGTTTGAGAAATACAAGAGTCAGATGATTTAAAAGCTATATGCACTAAAAAAAAAAAAAGCAAAGGCAAAAACCCTCCAAAAATCAAAAATCTCATGGTTTCTCTTTATATTCCTTAGAGTTAGAAGCTGGAGACATCAAAACCACAAATAAAATTAGGGTGTCATTAGCACAGCATTGGTCTTAAGAGGCTCAAGTAGCAATATCAGTCATAAAAAAGCATCAAAACTCAGAATGGTAAATGGGACTGTTTTATCTAGAAAAAAACCATCGAACTACTGTATTTCTCCTTCTAGTTGAACTGTGCTGTTCCTCTGCAATAGCCTGGAATTAGTAGCCTGGAAGGAACGGAGACCCATATGACCAAATCTAATAATGTTCATATAACTCAACATGTTTTTTGAGCTGTCCCGTGTTTCTCAAGAAATAAACTGATGATAGTACAACTCAGTTTTAAAGCTTTGTTTAAAGGTTTGAAGGGCAAAATCTGCAGTCCTGCTGCCCTCTCCCTCCAATATTTTGCAATATGGTGTCCTGCCTGTTGTAATTCAAAGTAGTCAGTTCAGGAAAAATACTGACGATCAATGGCAATAAAATTAGGGTTGGAATACACAAGCAATACTCATACTAATAAAAGCTTGTACTTGTAAGCAGACATAGTTGTGCTGAGTAGCAGTAGAAGTGGGAACTGGCTGAACCAAACCTTTGACCACACACTGGCAACCTTTCCTTCTAAACAGCTTTTATGCCCCAAATCAGTATGCCATCAAACTAATGCCCAAAAAATAATGCAATTTGACTCAGTAGGACTGGAAAATTGATTCCGCAGTCTTTGTACAAAAAAATTCCTTGTGAATATGGCCATTAAGAGAAGCTATTTATTGTCAGTCCCTCCTACATCACCACCATACAAATGTACAAATTCAGGCCTATGAAATGCAACAACTGTTTTGCAGATAATTGTTGCTGTGTTTATCCTTCTATTTCTGAGGTTTGTTTGTTTTCTTCCTAGGAGTATTTAATCATCCTTCATTTAATTTATTTAGACAAAGTAGAACATTACTTTTATTGATTAAATACTTCTGGTGGAACAAAATCAAAAGGCTTTCATTTCAAAGTGTTTTAGTGACTGGACTGTTCTGCTCTGCTTGTGAAACATAATTACACTGCTTCCTAATCATCAGCTCATCAATAAGAGTCACAGTGTAGGCGCCTGTTACATTACAAAGAAGCTTTTTACTGCTTTAATCTTTTTTATTATTATTACTCAAAGCATGTCATGTTCTGATATAATAAAGTACAGCAGAATCCCTCCATGGGGTAATCTCATAAATTACTAATACACTTGTAACTGCTGACTTTGTTATCAACGCTACATTTAAGGATCTGCCTTCAGAGTGAACTTCTCACTTCTTTATTTTTTTATAAAGTATACATTACCTGTATCTTTTCAGAACCAGTAACATTTGAATCAACATCTCCAATTATATTCCTTATCTTTGTGTGGAGAGAGGGGGAAGGTAGGGATGAATTTAATAGAACACAAAAACATGATTCACTTGGAAGGCTTGTTGAACTTCTGCTATGTACTACCAAGTTGCAGATCCCAGGTGGTGACACTTGGTTCCACACTGAAGTCAGCAGCAAAATTCTTATTGGCTTTAATGGCAACAAGACCAGCTCTTAGTGGAAACAATCATAGATTATTAATTGCTGAATTGGAAAATACAGTTCTACAGTCAATCTGTTGTGTAGATTTATGTAACAAGACAGGAATTTTCATCTTGCTTGTGTAACATGAAAAACTGGGTATGCTAAATGCTGCCAAATGCACTCCAGTCTTCCCTTCCAGAGTGACTAATTAAGACTTTCGTACTCTATATGCAACTATACTTCCAGCCATGAACACAAACACTATTGTGGCTTGCTTAAACATGAGGTTGTTATTTCACCTCAAGAAAAAGAACTAACCTAAAGCTGCAACAAGCATGATTTATCACTAAATTAGATGGAAGGAAAGGGAAGGGGTTCTGCTTCTACGCAAGACTCACTTGAAGTTTTTCTTTTCAAACTTCAGTCTCCTTCCTCTATTTCCTATATGTCTTTACAACACTAGCTGGCTGGCACTGTCAGAATTGATGACTGCTCTATTGCATGAATACATATATTCTACAATAGCATACTTCTAATAAAGATTACTTTTTAATAGAAGCAAGTGTGCTGAACATGAATTTTGAGGTGGATATTTCCATGTATAAAAGGATACAGCCAGGGAAAATTAATAAGTTCTACATAGCTACATGCTTGGAGGAACAAGTAAGGTCTGTATAAGCTGTATACCTGCTTGGTAACCCTGTGCATTAGACAACATCTCCATGGCACACATAATGAAACCTAGGCATTTCCTATTTGGAGAGCTTATGTGTGTTTTCTGAAGTCACAGCCTGCCGTCACTTAGTCTTTTTGATTGTTCTCCAAGTTGGTAAGAAGTCTGACGGTCCCAGCAGACATGGGAAGTATTTATGTTAGAAAAACTAAAAGGGTCAAATTTGCTGGTGATGTAAACTGATAGTTATGTTGTGGGCAACAGCATTTATGACAGCACAGACTTTGGTCCTGTGCTTCTCACAGTAAAAAGATAATCCATGCTGATCCTATGCTATCATAAACACTGTGAAACAGTTTGATCTTAAAACATTTCTAACTTGTGCAGTACACAGTGCCTTGAGCACTTCTGCTGATGTAACACCCTTCTAAGACTTACTCTTGCCTTCATTCTGCTTCTTGATCAGTCCTCATGCCCTACAGCAAAAGTTTGTAGGACATGGCCCTTTTCAGTAGGCACAAATGTTATCTAGACATACACTCTGCACTTACGTGACTTTAACTGAATTGCCAGAGTGAGGAGCAAACTCAATCAATGCCTGGTTACAGGGGGTACTAGAAACTCTCCAGAGATCCTTACATGGACGAGTCCCAACTCAGTGCTCCCATTTCATTAACTAGCTAGAGATAACAAACAAGGGCTCACTCTCCTCCTCTTTCCTGTTGCCAATGGGTTTGCCAGCTCCCATTTTATTCCCTGTGTGGAGTTGTCCATTCTTAGAAGTGCAACTCTAAAATTCAAAAGCACCAGTGCAGCACACCCCCTGATTTCACAGGATGACTGTCGATAGCTCAGCATAGGATAAGAACATTCTATCTATAATTATCACTAATTCCTTTTCACTGTTAAAACCAGTAAAATATTACATAAGAAACAATTAAAAAAATATATTCCCAAATAACTTTCGCTAAGTATGGGTTGATCTATTTTTTCTTTTAAGCAGCTCTGGAAACAGGATGATTCATATCAACACTGTTTTATAGCACACAACTCTTATCACTGCCAAACATTCTTTCAAGAAATATTTCAACTTAAAACTGTCCTGAATCTTTGCCATTGGAGTTAACAGATATTCCCTTTTCCCCTTGTGGTCAGACAGCTATTCTTTGCTGATCCTTTTCTTTGGGAAGTACAGAAATAATTTCTGTAGATCTGTTTGGTGGGCAATTCCCTACAGACATGACCTAAGTCATGGGCTTTTTCCTGAGGACAGAGACCTTTATCATAGCAACTACAAGGTGTGTGGGGGGAGGGCTGGGTTTGAGCTTGTAGATTGCAGTCTAGCAGCTTTGCTTTGTGTCTATAAAAAGAGCAGTAGCAGAGGTTTTAGTGATGTGTTGCTGAGAACTCTCCAATACACTGGGTCAGCGCCATAACAGCCAAGGAAATGTCATTTGTACCACACTGTCTCAAGCCAAAGCACCAGCTGGATAGAGACTGAAGGTTTAAATCCATTATTAAGACACCTTATGCGATAGAGAGGGAAAGGGTAACTATATGATCTTCTGAAGAGAGGAAGTAGATCTTGAATCTGATCTCTGCTCCCAGAGTAAATCAGGTACCTTACATTAAGAACAGTTAAAACTGGCAGTTCATTTAGGCATAAGAGTAACAAGAAGATGTTGTTCCCAGCTGTAGATATTATTTGTATAATGAATATCACTTTTAGAAAGGTTCCTTTCTGGTTTGGATGGGGAAGATAGTTGTTATTTGGTAGCAAAAGACAGACATTCAAAAATACACTGCAGTAAGCTCTTCCTATTTCCCTTTATAGCTGCTCTTCCTGCTGAGCCCAATGGCGCACCAAAAGGATAATCATAGAAAAGCTTGGGTTGGAAAGGGCCTTAAAGATCAACTAGTTCCAGTCCCCTGACATGGGGGTTTTCCATCAGACTAGGTTGCTCAGAGCTCCATCCAACCTGGCCTTGAACACTTCCAGGGATGGGGCAGCTACAACTTCTCTGGAAAACCTGTTCCAGCACCTCATCACTCTCACAGTAAAGAATTTCTTCCTAAGATCTAATCTAAACCTACTCTCTTTCAATTTGAAGCCATTGCCCCTTGTCCTGTCTCACTACATGCTCTTGTAAAAATTCCCTCTCCATCTTTCTTGTAGGCTCCCTTTAGGTACTGGAAGGCCACAATTAGGTCACCCCAAAGCCGCCTCTTCTCCAGGATGAACAATCCCCACTCTCCTAGCCATCGGTAAATGCACTTCTCACCAGGCTAGTACTGCCTAACTCAGCTTTTCAAATTTTCAGCTGAACCTTGCATTATACTTTAGAGAGACAGTGGTTCTCCTCTCTAACATCCAAATTTAGTTTTAATTATGGCAAAAAACAGAGCCTCTGGAAAGATCAGCAGAAGATTTCAGGTAGGCAAGCACAGTAACCTGTAAGCCTTCTAGCAAAGTGTAAATACTGTTCGGGGACAATATCTGCACACAAAGAGTATTTTTATTTTCAACTCCTTATTGAGGTACCTACAAATTATGCTTTACATGCAAACTATGAAGAAAAAAACGAATGTGACTTACAGTTCTGATGACTCTTGGTCATACTCTCTGAGTCCAAGGCATGGTAGAACTCGTAAGCTGAACGACCCAGCAGCTCCTCTGGATGGTATCCAATCAACTCTGTTATTCTTGGTTAAGAAAAAGGCAAATATTTAAAATTCAGGTCACTGTAGCCTTATGCTTACATGTGGAAGGCAGCTATCAGCTCTAGTCCTTAGATTAAGAGAATTAAAAAGAGCAATATGAGAAATTCTGAACTTCTAAACACATCAGGAGCTGCAGAGGACTTCTGATTGCATTCTGAAATATCTCCATGTTCAGAATAAACTGCTTTGTACTACTATTAGAATAAAAATTCCTAGTGATGTCATTATGTGTATTGCAAATTTTCCCAGGCCTATTGCACACTAATAGAAGGTATAAACTTTTATTAATAACAAAGTTCTCTACATGCAGAAACTCCCAACAACCACCACTCAAAATCAGATACATGTGAGGGGCGTAGTAGTTAGCACCAACAGGTTTAAAATTATGTGAGCATTTAAAAAACACATGTAAAAGGGTTAAATCACTACTTTGGGTACTGCATTTAATAAAAATGCAAGGTGAGAAATTAAGGGCAGTTAAAAAATATCAGCTTGTCTACTTAGTAGTTCCTCAATTATATGAGAACTTTAGCATATGGATTAGGTTACTTGGATGACTAATCCACAAACTAAGTAGGACTTTACACAAAGAAAGCTATGATCTCAAAAACTAGACTTTTTTTTTCAGAGTCTTCCTGAGTACTCAGGCAAGACAGAATTTCTCACAAGTTCCTGAATAAAAGAAAATAGGTCATCAAACTATGCAGATGATTTTCTCTAATGAGGGGGTGGAGGAAAAACATTCTGTTTCCCTAAATTCAATTTGAAATGCCATCACATGCAACTTACAGGAAACACAGTAAGTAAAAAAATAATTCAAAACCAAAGATTATACTATATTTTGTTTTACAAAACAGTGACACTCTTGGTTGCCTTTTCTTAGCTTCTAAACTCTAATAACATAGCAGAGAGCAGTAGCAGAAAGGACTACAAAATGACTCTGAAGCTGTCATAAACTTTTAAAAGCTGGGAGGCTTGCAAGGAATAGTCACATCTTGCAGCACATCACTGCTGTCAATGGCAGTGTCCAGGTTTTATGCCTTGTCACTAAACTCTCTTGGAAAAGTTTTATCTGCCATCACCACATTTGATTTGTGGTGTTGTTACTTTTAAGGGAGACATCTTCAGGTTTGTGTACTCCCTGAAGGATAGCCTTGGCCCAGCCCTCCAGACAAAAGCACGTCTTTACAAGACAGACATGTAAATACTGTGAAACAAACTGAGCAACAGCATGGCATTCCTCTTCTGGATCTCCCTCCAGCAAGGGAAGACAAATAAGATGGGACTATTTTGTGTATGGTTTGAACACCAAGGCACTGAGTCAGCTTTTCTCTCGACTCCACAGAACTGTATAGCTCATAGCCCCAGGATACCTTGGTTTTGTCACTCTGAAAACTACTCTGCCTGATTTCCATAGAACAAACCTGGGTTTATAATGCCTTAGTTGAGCAAAAGCTATAGCTTGTATTGGGTTCCCCTCAAAAACTTACTCTCCTGTTTATGTTTACAGTTTTATTTACATTTACAGTTAGATCAAGAAAGGGTAAATTCTCGAGACCAGTTTTCAGAGTTGGTTTTTTTACTCTCTTCACTGACAAGCTTCTGAGCTTTTAAATTGCAACCCAGTCAAATCTGTAACTTTTCTCTGAAACCACAATTGCTTTTTCTTTCTTATTGAAAAGTAGTTCTCATAATGAGTTGGTCATCAGAGCTGAACCATCAAGAGAAAACAACAAATACTGAAGAAGCCCTAAGAAAAGTAAGGCTTACAAAATAAAGTTGCTGCTTGCCTTTACACAGCCAGCTGGGACACACTGATGTAAGTGAGCAGAGGCTTTTGCCAGGACCAGTGTAAATACATGGTCTTTAAAAACAGAAACCATGGCCTTTGGTTATATAATGGCCCAGTATCATAAAACATCCCAGTTAGTTTGGAGCTCATCACAGAAGGATTTTAAAATTCAGGAAGTTGAGGATTTACTCTTAATCCAGTCATTGGGAGCTGAGAGCCAAGTGGGGGTTGAGCAGCAAGAAGGAAAAGGAAATAAAGATAATGGGGGGGAAAAAAAGCATCATGTACTCAGCAGCATTAGTGCAAATCCAAAACCACATTACAGCCTTCATGGGTGTCAACAGTGGAACTCAGATAGCAAGCAAAAAATACACATTACAGCAGGCTAAAGGACTCTTAACTCTTATCACATAGAAATTGCAATCTCTATGCAAAATTGTGTATTCCAATCCTGTAATTCCCCCTTTCAAACTGCTCCTCACTGTTCATAATGAGCACCCTCACTATAAAATTACTCTTCTTGTCATTTCATGGCACAGAATGACTTGTGGCGTGATCCTGCTGTGACAATGTCTAATTAGATCTAATATAATCTTGGATGAAAGTTAGCAAGTGGTTAACTTTAGCAAGGTGGTATCTTTTTATTACAACCAACTACATATTACACAAAAAGATAAGATATCAAAGAATTACCCCACAACATTGGTTAAATTCTAAACCCATGCCTGGTAACAGTGAAATACTAATAAAGAATAATTGTTTTAAAATAGTTACTTTAAAAATCATAACAAATGGTTAAACAGCCTCTATACCTTTCTTGACCAACCTGTTGATCTGTTAACACTATTCAGACTCATTCCACTTCTCTTTAAAGACTTCTGGGATAAAAATTATTTTTTTAAAAAAAATATAGTGTTCCTTTCTCCCACTCCCCAAAAAAATCCTAAAACTGGCTGAACAGTGTTTCCTAGATACATTTTTAAATGCCACTATTTTAAAACAAACACCCTCTCTTCCAATAATTGTTATCTGGATTAGTTTTGCGTGCATGAATTGGCAGTTCACACCCTCCTTTATTCCTTCTCTGGTGCTGTTGACCCTGAAAAGCTTAAAAAAAGATCTTGTAGGCTTCAGGCCATGCAGGGCTGGAAATCAGATTAGACAATTTCATGCCACATTATGCACTAGGATCTAGGTGGACAGCTATCTCCATCTCCATCACATCCATCCTGTGACTCTCCCAAGATGTTCATGGAAGAAGACTGGCCATAGCCAAGAGCCCAACAGCACCTGGGCCAGGAGGCAGCGAGTACTTTGGCACAGGACCTTGCACTGATCTCACCTGAGCATCACTTTGAGGTTTGCCAGGGAGGTGCACCCTCCAAGCTCCGCGTGCTTTCTACAGGAGCCTCTTAGCAACACGAAATGGCAAGTGAACACACAGAAGACAAAGTGCAAAGGAAAAGGCACTCCATGGAGCTATGAGAAGGAGGAGTACATAACTAAGAAATTCAGGGAAATGTCTATACCCCATGGGACCAAAGGGTCATTTACAAAACTGAGTCCAGGACACAAGACTTCTACTTTTGCTTAGACACCAGACAGAAAATTGCTCTTTGTGCAAGCTGTGGAATGACAAAATTAGAAAACAAACTGCATGGTGGTTTTGGGTGGCATTCCTGCCATGGTAAGCTTTGTGTTTCCTTTGCATCTGTAGAATGCTAATTAGGAAGATGATAATAATTTTTTGTTGAAAACGACAGGTAGATTGCGAGACTGTTTATTTTCCTGTTAACCACTCATTTCTGAGAACACAAATACCTTTGGGGGAATCTTAATTTTTCCTGACTGGCACTTACAGTTTTCTCAGCTAAACTTGTCATCATGATGTACTGAGGTCAAAATCTCAGAAAACACAGTAAAGAGGTGTGCAGTAGCCATCTGCAGTAGGGGATCTGTCCCAGCTACCACCACTTAAATGCTTTTTGAGTTCTACTTCAGTTTCCTTTAATATACAATATATTTATGTACCTTAATATATAATTTTTGGAACATGGAGCAAAGGCACAGTTTTGTGCTTAGGATGCACAGTTAGGAAAGAAGTGATCTGAACTTTGTTTCTAGAACTGTACAACCTTGCCCTACTTTATCTCTTTGAGACACAGCAAAGCAACTAACTTCACTGCTTCAAAGGCTGCTTCTCCTACAAGATGAGCTAGTTCAAGTATTTTGGTTTTTCTTAAAATTGTGCTTTTCTGTCCCTTTAAAGGAGCACAAAGGTTTTTATCGTATATCATTTCTTGAGTCAAAACAGTATTGTAAGAACCATCAGGACTGAGAAGTCAGGCCCTTTTGTGAAAGACTGCTCTAATGTTTACTGCCCCAAAAAATAGTTGGGTGTATATTTTTGGGGCCATGTGTGGACTGTGTGTGTGAGGGTGTGGATCTCTTAACAAAGTCTTTTTGTATTCAAACCGTTACCAGGTTATTGAAGTTAAATTGGTCTTAAGGGGAACAAACAAAACAAAGTTATACTTAAAGAGAAATGAGTGAAAAAAAAAAAGAGAAAAAATAATAATAAAGCCCAACACAGACACTATGCCTGGAGTAAAGCACTCTGTCAGCCTGCTACAGCAGGCGGCAGGGCAGTCTTGCCAACTAACCACATTTCCTCTCAAAAATATTCATGGCTCCTTTTACTCTAACCCAGGCCAATAACAAAAACAAAATGCAAAATCCTGGGACTCTTGGCCACTCCTGAGAGGGATGGCTGGCCTAGTCAGGTGTATCTGTCCTACTAGGCAAAAAAACTAGATGGATACCTGAAAATCTTCACCAGGACTCTGTCACTCCTACTCATTGGATCCATCTAAATCCAAGTCTCATTATTAGCAAAAGAAGTTAGTCACATTTAATTCTTAAATATGACACATAACAAAAGTCAGTTTTGTCAGTTGTGGATCTTTGGCTTCAGATATCATCACTTCACTGTTATCTCCATGTTGCATTTTCCCCTGAGAAGGGATGGAGGGACAAGAGGTCCATTCAAATGCTTATTTGCATTCTCACCTAATTTAAAAATATTCCCCAAATATAAGTCAAATGGCAAACTGACTTAAATCCTCATCCAAGGTCCTGTGCCTGCATATTGCTGTTTTACTGGGACATAATTGGAAGCACAATACAACTCAGTTTCCTCAGTCAGGCACAGTCTGAATTCCACATGTATACGCACATGAGAAACCTAGCTGGGACCAGCATTATGGCATTACTTCTTCCTGCACCATCCTATTCTGAATCACCATACGTCCTCCATCACTCATTTTTTCTTCTTCAACTCTTCCATTAGAGTATGACTGCCATTAGAGTATTACTAATTGTATTTCTTATAATCAGGAACATACAACATCCAATGGCAAGCCACAGCTTTAAAGTAATGAAGCACATAAACTTTTCAGCGTGCCAGTGCCAGGGAACCTGTTGGTGATGCAGCCTCCAGAGTTTCCACCTGCACATCTCATCCTGTGCAAACCAGATTTGTTTCCTTATCTATCCTTCTCTCCCCTCACAGATGCTACCCACGGCAATTACAGGCAAAGAGCGCTTTCCTCTCCCCTCCCCAGCAACTGAGAAGTCACAAGAATGAAGGTGAGAAGCAAATGCTTTCAGAAACCCATTCTCCTCCAATGGTGTTCCTTTGTTGTGCTTAAAGCATAAAGGCTCAGACTGCATGTGCTGGGGCACTTGAAGCAGTTTTAGGGCTTTCTATCAAATTCAGATACAGTTTTCACTTTCGTTTTGTGGATTTCTCCACCACAGAAACATACTGCCGCTATTCCTACCTACTGATTGGCCCCGTGGCCCTGCACAGGAAGATATGCTGAGCATTAGCTTTGACACCAAAGTAACAAAATTGTCTTTGTACAAAGACATGCCGTTTTTTCTGACTAAAACACCCTCACTGGTGATCTTCCCAAAAGTGTTGTGCAGCTGAAATAAATCCTCACTTGGATTATTAAATTGTACGACTGGTCAGCATTTCTGTATTACAGCTAAAATAATCCTTCCTGTAAACCACTTATCCAAGATAAGTGGAGCAAGGGAACATTTTTGAATCACTCTCCAGGAATGGCTGAAGCAGGCATTTAACAGAACAACCATATTTATTATTCATATCTCACAAACCTTTCTTTGCAGGCTCATCACCTTGCAAAAACTGTTTTAAGACTACAAACATTTTCCACCTAATTACTGGTAAGTCATAGGCCCACATACATAATTATTTTTGGAGACCAAATTATATGGGTTACTGTCTCACACATTTTAAATGAGGGATGGCCAGTCTTGCCTGCTTCATATTGCACCTACCCTGTACCCTCCTAAGGAAAAGCCAAAAGAATCAAGGTACTTCATATCAGCCAACTTGTCTTTGTTACTAGGTGTTGTAAGGTAGCCAGCCTATATTTTGCATGTTGCTTTGTGACAGACGAAGGCTATAAGCTTTCCTCATAAGAGATTATCCTCAGAAATCCTATCATTTCTTTAACTGAAAATAAATATTTTCTTTGAAAATAAAAACTTATTGCTCCCAGGAAGCAGACCTGTCCACACCAGATGAACTGCAGAACATACTAGGACCACTGCAGAAGCCTGGTAGAGGAGGCACACTGCCTTCAATATCATCAGCCCTGAACTGGAAAGACACAGACTCTTATGGAGAAATGAGCTGGATCACTGCAGAAAGGACAGAGTACGTGTAAAAGGGTTTAGGCATCTGACTGGCACATGCTGCCTTCCCTCCTCCACTCCCCAGCCGGGATTTACATACTTGGCATAAGCTGCTCCTTCAATGCAGTTTGTCTAGCAGCACCGAATTTGATAAGAACAGCTGAGTGTTTTGCATTTTTATGTGTCTAGTGATGTGTTGCCTGTTGGAGAGAAATCAACATCTCTTCTGGGAGGGAAGCAAGAGCCAGGCAGATCTGCTATGAAGAACCTGAAAGGTTTGTGAGGTCTCTTCCTTCTCTGGCCTGACTGGCTTTTTACAGCTTTATCAAAGTCTCAGTAAAACATGAATGAAACATCCAACCAAAACTATCTAGTATAAGATGTGCTGCTTTGTTGTTGTTTGGTTCTGAAGAAAAAGAATCTCTAAAATCCCTACAAGTCAAATCCTCCAGAGGAAGCTGTTGTATTTCACTGCCATGTGAAATATTTTCTCTGTAAATCAAATACCCACTATTTAAGATGGGGTATAATATGTTATTATTTTTAAAATAAGCATGTGTCTCTTTAATGGGATAGCATCAGTCCCTCTAATTCTCATTTATAATGGCTTATGAATTAAGTCTTGTAGAGACACATGAATGCTGCAGTAAAGCAAAATCCTCTGCTACTCTCCTCCAGCCTGCCACTGAATGGCACCAGTAATTTAGAGGTACACTGTTTTTAATAACAAATCATTCCCATATTGTTGCTTTCCCCTGCAGCAGCAAAATCTTATTGATATCTCAATATTTTCATTGTGAAAGTATTAACAAAGAAAAAAAAATGTCTGATTGTGATGACATGAGAGGCCATTTCTAGTTATACTTGCTGCTCAATTCTCAGAGAGGGCAGAAGGTCGGTCACAAGTTTCACACTTGCAATATTGCTTTCATCCACAGCTGCTAACACTGCTAGTTTATACTGTTGCTTCGTTACATTGTTTAAAACAACAATCTTACTTAGCAAAGTTTAAAAAAACCTTGAAAGGTTGAAAAAAATAAATAAGTTGTCAATCCTGTGAGTTTTTGTGTAAAATGTGAGCATATATTCCACTGATAACCCTACAGGCCTCAGAGGTTGCTAGCACATCTGAATTTCAGGAGACCGGTTTCTTTAGGCAGAAAAGTCCATCTTAAATTCAGGAATGACTTCATAAACTTCAAAAACCCCAAAACAAACACCAAATTCACAGCAGTAAAGACAGAACTTTCTGGGTAAATGGGGAACAGGAAGACACTTCATCGGAAAGGATCTCTGGCTCACTCACACACATTGAAAACAGTTATCACAATATGTAGAGAGGGAGAAGAGGTAGATGGCACAAAATGCCTTTGAGATCCCAGGAGAAATCAGGCAAGTGAAGTGTAGGGGGATCTCCATTTTTTCCATTTAAGAGAGAAGTGTGGGGAGCAGAGGACACAGCCCCTTGCCTGATCCAAGATTATCCCCTCCCCTTCATTTCGTCACTAAAAGGAGCAGATAGATAACCAGCAAAGTTTGTTTGCTTTTCATTGAGCAAGAGGCTGCAACCCCATTTCAGAGCTGCAGGTACTCTGGGTGCCTTAGCAATTCTTAGTTAATTTAGATCATAAAGTACTTGGTAGCTAACCGATAATTGCATCCTGGGCCAAAACAACTGTAAAGCAGTCCTTGACTAAGGTCCATACGGCACCATTTGAGACATTCTCAAAAACACGAGAACAGAGATGCTGCATACTCTTCAGTTTTATCAGTTAATCCCCAAGAAGCTAATGCTTGTGACTCCGAGTTGCCTCATCATCTGCCAGTAAAACTGAATTCCTCACTTGGCAGGAGGAGGAAATACAGCAGGAGCACCATTTTGCCTAAATTGAGATTTGAGGTGGATTAAGTGAGCCACTAAATAGCTGTTTTGGTAATGGACTGTACTTTCTTCTAGTTCTTGCTTACCAGGTCCACATGGTAGGGCATTTGGAAGAACTTCTTGCTCTGTTCAAGAAGGTAGAAACACCTATAGAAAGGAAAAATCAGTGGAGCTTACCTGTCATCGCAGTAGGTAAATTTCATGTCCATGCTATGGCGACTCAGGAAGGTCTTGCTGTCCAGGGGGATATCAATGTTTGAAGGGTGCTGAATAGGCTCACACATGATTATAAGGCAGGTGAGCAGAGGCTCCTTATATCCACACAGACTGTGAGGAGGGCAAGTGTTATACACTTTAACTTGTCCAGTGCAGTGCAAAACCTGAAATAACAGGAAACAAACTTAGAATGCACTTTCTCTACATGCCAAAATGTTTTTTAAAATCAAACCCACTTATTATGGATCAAATATGGTACCTTCCATGTTGCAGACTTGAGGTTAACAGTTCTGCCTCTGTTGGTAACGGTGCATTTCATTCTCATAAAGAAGTCACGCTCAGTTGACATCTCTTTGCTTTTCTTTCCAAAGCCTGGACCTGTATAAGGAAAATGGGAAATGAGTTTTCCCATTTTCCTTCTTAATTTCTTCTACCTTTAAGCATGAAGGATTCAACAGAAATGAGAGACTAATTCTCAGATAATTCACCTGCAGAGACCATCAAAGATGCATGGACCATTGCAGAGCAGCTTGTAGGGCTCAGACCTAAAACTTTAAGTGGAACTTAAATAGGACTCTGTGCATTTAAACCTGTGTTTTAGCTTGCAGCACGCAAATCTTTCCAAAGTGTTATAACTGAAAACATTATGCCCGTATTAACTCGATGAGAGGAAAACACTAAATAAACAGTCCTTATGCTATCATATTTAAGCAATATTTGGCAAAACAAAACAAATCTGCAAAGCATTGAATAACAGTTAACCATTATTCTAGGAATGAGAATTCTCTTTACCATGACTAACAGATCTTTACTGCTAGCAAATTACTTCATTTGGTTATTTAAAAAGCAAACAGTGACTTTTTTATTTGCATTTTTACCATTTTTCAGACTCAGATTCTCTCGAATTTCTTCGTGGTCACATGGATGAGTGAAGTCAAAAATGCTGTGTCCAGTTAGTTCCACCTGTGCAGAAGGAAGAGCTACACTTAGTCAAATAAAAGCAACTGACAGTATTTATCTGTTTTCAAATACAATTTATTCTAATGAAACTGGTCACTAGAACTAAGTGCATCAACAGGATGCTCACAAACATGTGACCCTCCCTTTTTTTATCCTATCCATAACTTCTTATTTTCTCTTATCTTTGGATTTGCACAGTGCAGTTAACAGTCAACACCACTGGATATTTTCAACATAGAAGGAAAAAACCCCAATCCACAAAGCAGAAAAGGGGGGACCCAAAAGAGCAGTTCTATCCCTCCTGTCCCATAGTCTAAGGCACAAGTTAAATAAATGCCTTCTCTCCATGGAAATATCTATGAAGGCAAGTTTGCAGTCACCAAAGACACTACAACTTTGATAGGAAGGGAAAGGGAACTCCCCACCCCTACTGTCTGCTGTGCAGGGTACCTGCCTGAGAAATAAGATATTTTATTTCCAATTTTTTTTGCAGTGACACACAGCTGGGTTTTTTGCATTTAGGCATAGGACTTGTTTCTAGGAACTGTGTTACAAAGAGAGGAAAGTGTGAGAGAACAAGTTACCTGGGTAAGACCCATGTATTTGTTGACATTCTCTGACAAAAAGATCATGTCTCCATCCTGTGTCACCACGGCAATAAATCCCTCCAAAGCTTTCAGGTACAAGTTGTCCATCTGCTGGTCTGCCTCTACTTCATTCTCATTGTCAGCACATACTGAGAAAAAAAAAAAAAGAAAAAAATAGCACTTAAAGCCTTCAGCACCCTAGCCAGCCTTTTTCAATGCAAGCACATCCAGCTACAAGGTGACAAAATATTTTCCTGCTGTTAAAATTTCATTTCCACAAATTCCTTCTGGTGGGGCCTCCTAAACAGCATGTGAAAGGCATGATGCCCTTATTAGCAGAAGGGCAGGAGATACTTTTCTAAACGTTCTAGCAAATACAATAGACTCTCTGTTCACCTTTAGTATGTTTCTGCAAGATGTGTTTTCAGTCAATAACACCAGCATACTCAGGCACTGAAGTGCATCTTCTTTGTGCACGTTCTCTTGGCCACACACAACATTTGTACCTCCTAACAGGCACAAAGTATACGGCAAGTCTTACAGAAGGTAAGTAATTTGTGTATTCCGAACAAACATCTAACAAAGGACTTTTTCCATCAGGTCAGGTTTTCCAAGAAGTTAAATATGGTTCCTATAGAGTATGTCTAAATAGACCTCTCCACTCAATAAGGAGACATCTGTTAACACTACTTCTAGAAGAAAAATTAGAAAACCTCTCCTTTGAAATCGTTCTGGGTAAATCCATCTTTCATTCCATAAATCTCAGTATTCCTCGGAAAACCACAGATCCATCCCACTTTTTCATGTGCAGACATCAGAACTCCCTGTGCTCCACTCCACCAAACTCCGACAAGCTTCGTCACCCCTCTACACTTCTCCTGTCCCACAAGGAGGAGAGCCTCAGATTCGGGTTATGTCTCAGATGTTTGCCTAGGCAGACTCATCTTACACTTTTTCGGGGAAGGACATGCCACCATTGAGCTGAAATCTAAGGCCATGCTAGAATATTTATTACAGTGTTTTTTTGTTTTTGTTGTTGTTTTGTTTGTTTGTTATAAGCTTTCTTGGTACTTTTTGGCTGCACTGTCACAACAATTGATGGCACTGCGATGCCCTCAGCTATGTGCTTCACATGGCCCATCTCCTGTGATGGGAGGCAGTATGTAGGCAAAACTGCAAGCAGGGAGGAAAAGGGAAGGCACTGCTTCTCCTAATACCAGTCACTCAAGAGTCCGTTTCCCTTCTATGCTTTTAAACATGTTTCAGTTCCATGAATAAGAAGCTTTCATGGGATGATTTGCAGATGACTAGTATAGAAAAATTCCAGTGTAGGAGCTGGTCCATTAATTTCTTTATATATTTTATGTGAAACTTCTGGAACTATTTTTTTACAAAACTATTTACAGATATTGCATCTGGTCTCTGTACCTCAGACATGCTGTGGTGAGCTTATCTTTATAGTTTTGTCAGTTAGCCTACACATTTGTTATCAGTCATTGCAAATATATATCATTGTAAGGCTCTGAATTTGGGAGGGGAAAGCCAGTAAACGAAGCAAAAAAAACCCCCAAACAACCATGACCTTGTGAGACAACAAGGGTTTAAGTACTGTCTAGATCAAAGGTGCTCCATAGCCCTTGGCAGTAAGAATGACATAAGAAGAGCTGCATCAATTCTGTTCTGTGTCCCTTCCTGGTGGCACAAGAGTGCTCCAGGCTGGCCCCACCACCAATTTTGCTGCCCAGAGGTTCCAGTGGTAATTGCATCAGCTTTACTCGCAAGAACAGTGGCACTCTTAAACAAGTTTCTTGGAGAAGCTGCTCTTCTTTGTTGGTTTAATGTTGCAATTTCAGCATAAAGTTTTTTGTTCTATAGCAAACATACTGTTAGCACTTGAGAAAAGTCTTTAATTCTTGTTATTTGCTTTCATGAAACAGCACATTGATAATTTCCCTTCTCTTTCTTATTGAAATACTCATTTTGGGGAGAAGCCTAGAAGCAGGAATGGAGTATTGCTTTGTAAAACATTATTAGAAGTGGTTTGGGTTTGGTATTTTTTTGGATAAGGAAGAGGCTGAGCCAAACTAGTGCAGTTTTTACTTTGAAGTATTAATGAGTTATAATTAAAGGCTAAGTTTGATCTATATAGCTCCTGCAAGTGCATCTGCTAGTGCCTAAGGATGGACTGCAAGCAAATGCAGAGGGATGAACACTTGCAATGCAGAGCCCACCAAGCCCTGTTGGAACAGATGAGTGGTGACAAAAACAATGCTGGCTGCTGCTGCTGCTGCATCCTCCTGTTCTGCAACATCCCTCCCTGGCAGCAGCCCATCACCCATCATGCAAACAAGGGAAGAAATGGACTCAGCCCTGGAGCCATGGGGAGCACTTTATCACCCTTTGCTTCTCAACAAAGCAAAGGTTGACACTCTCTGGGGATGGCCAGCACGGGCTGGGGATTTATCATTTCATGTCCCTGCTCTGCAATTCTAGCTACACACACAGGGGCCAGTTCCTCCTCAGTACAAAGCAAATGACTTCAGGAAATTACATCAGAACTAGCATTTAAAATACAGAAAATACACAATAATATTATTTGAATAGTATGCACTTTGACCATAATGACATTTAGGGAAGGAAAAAAAAAAAAGTGGGGAAAAAAAAAAGAGGTAAGTGACCATCTGCTCCCAAGCTTGTTTCTGCTGCGTAAAGAATGTCAAGGGTCTTTTTTTACTTTTCCGGAAGCAAACAAATGGTTTATTCAGCAGGGATCATGGCTATAGCCCAAGACAATCAGCCAAGTGTGGGTTCAGAGAAAAAATGACTTTTCAGCTCTAACCCCAGACCCTCCTTTCCATTTTTTTTTCCCAGCTCATTAAGTTTGCATTAACAAAACATGACCATTCAAAGGCAGGAAGGCTATTCAAAGCATTTGTATTCTTAAATGCCTCCAACAGTGAAAGACAAACACTTTACTTGTATTATCAGATGATTAAGTTTGCTTTTCCATGTATATAAATTATATTACTTATACAAACACACACAGAGGACACAGGATCACTCACATTAGGGCTGCAGGTTCAAACCCTTAATGTCAGAGCTGAGCACAGCACTTAAAAGATACAGTCAGCTTTAAAGTACGTGGTTAAAGGGGTTTGTGGGATCAGAGTTCAACTGTTTTTATTAAAATTATCTTCGTCCAGCTGGAGTAATCTGTAATGTGGACTGAGAGGAGGTAGGGATGATTGTGCTGCTCTGCACCCCATCTAACATAACCACAAATCATGACCAAGTGTTCTGCGGACACCTTCCAGCTTCCCTGGTAACTCAATAAACCCCACTGCACCCCATCCTTTTTTCTTAGCAGCCCTACCACGGCAGGAAAAGGGGAGGTGGCAGATGCAGGTTTCTTGCAGTACTTAATAGCGGATGCTCACATTTCAAAGATGGAGCAGCTGTAGCAAGGAAAAGTGTAGGCACTATCAGGCTGGTACCTCCAGGAGCCACTGTGCTACTGCTGCCCATCTATTCCTTGCCTGTCCTCCATGAGCAGCCCCCAGCAGCCTACCCTGGGCAGCTCCAGCACTGGGGGACACACCAAAGGTGCATGCCTTCTGCTGCTTCCAGGTTCTTTATGGTGATTGCAAACAGAGTCCCAGAAGGTGTCATCTGTACTAACCCCCTGAAACATATCAGCTACCTGAGGATCCTTAGTCTGCAGCAAAGAAATATGCTGGGCATCACTGTGGTGGCCCTAGCATGCCCTGTATCAGGTAACTTGGTATAATTATAGTAATATAAATAATAAATAGTAGTCCCTCCTATGTCTGCAGTCTCAGCATTATAGCATGTTCCCTTTCTCCTGTGAAAACTACTAGCTAGTAATACACAGAGGGTATACACACTTTAGGAACTGACACATCAGAAGCAATTCAGTCACTGCCACTAGTAAAAACCTGGTTGGCTTTAGAAAGACTCTATCTTGAAGATGAAAAACAAATAAAGGCATGGCTACTGCAAGCTCCTCCTCAGGAAGGATCCCTATTGTCTTTCACTTTGCTTTAAATTTTCTTCATTAATTTACCTTGGGGCTGGACTGGGGCATTAGCATAAGAAAATTCAGCTTCAGGTGGAAAATATTTGAGAAAGCTGGGACCAAAGAGAAGTGGGAAGTAAGCATGAGAAGCTGAGGGCAGAACTTCAGCCTGTGGTTTCCAGGAGGTCTGAGGTCACTTTATCGAGATAGCAGCACCCCACGTAGACTTGCCAGATTTTCCAGGTCTTCAAGAAAGGTAACAGTGGGACTCAGTTTATACTGACTTTTTTTTTTCTATTTTTTTTTTTTTAGCATTGCTTTTCAAAATAGTTGGTAACTGAATTTTGAAATAAGGATGCATTTTTTTTTTTCCCCTAAAACTTTTTTCATCTCCCCTCTACAAAGGGGAGTACCTCAGGTAGGGCACCATGACAGTATAGCAGGGAGACTGGACTGCTAATAGGTCATTTTACGTATAAGTTAATAGCACATTTAGCAGAATGAAGTGCTGTAATATAGTGTTCATATCACAGCTACATTGATGGAGACTGGCCAAGACTGTGTTCATGTTACGCTGTGAAGCCTACACAGGAGGAGAATCCCTGTCTAGGTGACATCAGAAGATGTTGAAACATGTCAGAAAGCCTCAAAAAAATGCAGTGGCCTCTCCGGGATGACTGTTAGAGCTACAGGAGAACCCAAAAGAGATCAACCATGTCTCATGTCCCAGCATTTGAAGGGTCATCCACTGTTCATATTGCCCTAAGGCAGCATTTATTACTGCAGCAAATTTTGATACAGTATTTTTCAGTCCATGTCTCAGTCTGTATTAAATTTTGATAAGTATTTATTTTGATAAATTTTCTAACGACCAAAGTAGTAACTATTTATTGAAAAGAAACTTTGAACTGTGATAGCAAATGCTTATTGCAGTGTTTATAGTAACCTTTTATGCTAAAAATAGCTCTTGTAAACAAGCTTTGATTAATTCCCACTGTCAGGATGTGCACTGTTCCCAAGTTTAAGAACACTTTTTCCGTAGATGCTTGCTCATTTCCTTCAGTCCAACCTCCTGGAACAAGTCTGAAGGCTCAAAAATCAGGCTCTCCTTACAAGAAACAAATGCCCAGGTATAAACAACCTCCTAGCAAACAGCCTATATTCCTCTTAACACCTTTGATCTGACTCAAACGGGCCTTTTTGGTTAGTTCAGAGGTAGATGGTGATAACATGTGTTTCTATTGGAGGTCACACAGTCACCTGCACAGAATTTTCCTGGATTTGTCTCTCATCCTGGTTCCTATAAGTACCAGAAAGCCACTTAGATACTGTGCATAACAGATACCAGGTTATAGCTGCCACTCCAGAGGGCTGTAAAAACTGCCTGACGCCAGCAGCCAAAAGTTAGGGAAGATCTAACAGCAGCTTCATCCTGCATCAGAGAGAGCAGCTTTGAGACAGTCTTGTCTCTTCCTGGTTTCTTGTTTTCCATCAAAGGAAAGCAACTGATTTTTTCCCCTTTTTTTCTGTCTTGACAGAGCAGTACATCCTGTTCAAGGGGATATTCTCAACGTGTTCAATAAAAGCTTCCAATTTAGGTACATCAAGAAAAAGCTACTCTTTAACTTGAAGCTTCCTGAAGGGCTCTTATCTCCAAGTGCACAAGCAACTTGGATAAAGAGAACACTCATGCTAGTGTCATTTTGATTGCAGAGTTTATATCTAGCCAAATCATTCAGATGCTGCTCCCAGGAAGTTGCTTCGAGTCCTACAGCCATCGGTGTTGAATGGCAGGATACAGCACCCCATCAGACCAGGTTTTGAGACCCATGGGACCTTCTGGTGCACTTTCCCTGAATAAGGACACCCCTTCGAGCAGCTGAAGCACTCAGCACCTGGCTCCACTCTCATTCTTAGCATCACTATAAAACTATTTTTCTAATTTAATAAAAGCAATGAAGTAGACATGCTATTTTTAAAGCAGTTTTATGCCACAATGTCCTGACATTAGATGCAGCTTGTCCAGACATTCAAAAACAATGCCCACACCAATTCTCCCCACAGTTTGTCCTCTTGCTTAAAAGCCTAGAGAAAAGCTATTTTTTCCCTTCTGCTCCCTGCTGGCTTTCCGGCTCTGTTGTCTCCCTCCCTTGAAACAACTTCACACTGGCTTCCTTGTGGCCTCCCTTCTCCCAAACAACTTCCTGTCTGCTTCCCTGTTCCCTCCCCATTTCTGCTGCTGTCTGCCTGCACAGGAGCAATTCCCAGCCAGTTTCCTTCACTGGATTTCTGCACAGAAGATACACTTGGGTGACCACACAATTGGGATGGGATTAAAGCAAGCTGATAGCCTGATTAGCCTGATTAAAAAGTCCATAGTCCTGCCACACAGAAACTCACTGGTACCAAAGAGTTCTGGTTCCTGTAATGCCTTTAGCATCAGCATGGTTCAAATAAACACTTAAAATTATTGGCACTGCATATACAGGCTTCCTGAAATGGATTCTCTTCTTCATATTCAGACAAAAAGAGAATATCTGAGTCAGCCTTAGCAACTGTCATGATGTTAGCTGTTAACCAAGACAGCCATTCTTTAGCAAAAGCCAGTTATTCCTCTTTGGTCATCTATTAATCCCCCTAAAAAGCATTAGCCTAACTTACTAGCTACACTAAAAATAATAAGGGAAAAGTACAGCTAACAGTTTTTCTCACTGAACTGAAGAACTTAAGATCTGAAGTCCAAAAGCTCCACCACTGATAAGCATCAGAATGCCTATTTTCAGCAGCAACTTTATGGGATCAAAACCTTTACTTGAAATGAACAAAGATCAGTTCTAAATTTATCCCAACCGTTTGAATGTGACGATGGCAAAAATGTATTATGCCAAGAGAATTAGGAGACATCTTGAAAAATATTTAAGATTATCATAATTAAATATTTCTGCTTAGCATTCCAATTATACCGTGTACTGTTCTGTGCACAACATGGAAACAGTATTATAAAGCCATTGTTTCAGTTTGCTTCCTGTGATACTAATCTCAATCAGGCCGTCAGACGAACAGCCTGCATTTCTAAATGTTAAAGGCTTCCTCTCCAACATTCCCACACAGAATTGCCTACTGTGAAAATCAAAGGGAAACGTGTTACTAAGTAAAGCAGCAACTTTTATAAAGCAAAACCTGGTATTTTTTACCCTTTTGAACTCTGAGATATACAACCAGCTATTTCCTATTATGATAGGATACAAGGGCCAAGCTTGGGCCCTGCAACGCCTGCAGGAGATGTGCACCCTGCAATCCAAAAGTCAGGATTTTTGGAGGCACGTAGCAGGAGAGCTCTCAATGAGGGCTCAGATTCAGGGGCTCTGCCATTCACCTGCTGGAAGAATGTGGGCATAGATTTCCCTAGGTCTTGGCTTCCCGACAGATAAATAATCATTATGCAGACACAGCTAGTAAAACAGCCCAAGTTACACAAGTGAAAAGCCCTATTCCGAGTCAGGGAATAATAGGAAGGGGCATGAGACACCCAATGCCAGTAGACTGAGGCTGGCAAGTTGCCTGCGGCCATCTCTGAAATCCCATCTGGAGCATCAGCTTGCAGAAAAATGAGGGTGCAGTCCTGGGAAGGGCCTTCCTTTTTCTGCTTTAGGCAAAAGTGCCTTGAAACGGAGAGATGTGTTTGAGAATCAAGCCCACAAACAGTAATACAAAATAAAATCTGGTGTTCTGGAAGGTTTTTATAGAATAAATAAGAGAAATGCTAATCAAGCAGTAGCTTTTTTCTCTACTATAGTTTGAAGCATTTTTCAAGCTGCACTGCAAGCTTCTTTTAGTGACACTGTATGTATATAAAAATGCAGTAAATGTTATTTCAATGTCCTAATTAATGACAGAACAAGTACTCTCACTTTACTCCAGTATATAATCCAGCCTAAATAATCTGGGAATATATACTCCAGTATATACTCCAACCCAAATAATCAAAACAGTTTCAATAAAGACAAAAGGGGGTTTGCAGGCTGGGATGGGCATTTGCTTCTCATGTACCTTCACGTCCCCACCTCCCAGTTCACCTGTCATAGACGACACAGTATCCTCCATGCTCCCCATCAGTCAAATCAGACTTCTCAAATGCAACAACGAATTTATGGCTAAGTTCCGGGGTGCTAAATATGCACATGAAACCTTTGCAGCAGCTTTGCTTGGGGCTCAGAAAGTGTCTAGAGCAAAAGCAAGAATTAACGAGCACAAACATCACACAAGCCCAGTTTCCATCTTGTTTCATGCTTGTCAAAGCATGATAAGCAGCAAACCTCTTCATCTGTGAGCCTACAGTTGCATCAAAAACCTACCACTCTAAATTAAATTGGATGGCCTTCTAGTGAAAGCCAATGTCCTTATAAAGACTGACATTATTTTTAGAGTTCCACAATCAAAAATATAAAATGTAACTTAAGTATTAGCTATACTCAGAGTAGTAGATGAGCAGCAGACATGGGTTTCTGGCTTGAGTTCTTTCATTTAGATGTATTTTTATTATCAGAAAATAATACCCAAAATTTCCTGAAAATCAGTCCCCTTAAAGTACCCTAATTTCAATTCCTCAGAATAGAAGCGTCAAAGACTTTGAAACTGTTATCTACACCTCTGCTATTTAAAGATGCAGCCATGGGCAAATCTGCACTTGACTAACAACACAAATTTTAATGAGAGGACTTCAATTTAATATTTAGGGGGAGTTAATATTGGGGAAGTGAGTGCATCAGGCTTAAGGCTAAGGAAATAACTAGCATAGAGAAAGCATGAAATATTAAAGCACAGCCTGTTGCTACCGTAACATTTTATTTCCAGATTCTTTTCTAACTGCTGGGTACTGGTGGTACTTCAAGAAAAGCTGCATGAATCACATTGTTTTTCAAATACTGTCACAGAAATATCCTATCTTTATATGTATGTATGAATATTATATATACATACTGAGTTGTCATCACTATCAAATGAGTCTAAGCCTTTAGACTACAGAAGCATCAAAATAAATGTTTCATCTGTAATTTTTTCCTCACTGAGAAATGTAAACGTATTTGAAAAGTTCACTTTAATCTTTGCAGTCCAGCAAATGTATTTTTCTGATGATGACAACATCCAACTATTTCAGGTCAATTTTCACAAGCATACAAATTATTTATTTTATATGTTACAGCCTTTCCAAAGTTTGCTTTTCCTATGCTGGGTCAGTCTCTAGTTCATGCCACATAAATATCTGAAGAACTGCAGGGTTTTTTTTATGAGAAAGTTGCTAACAAATTGGCTTGTTGTATGGTAAGTTAAGAACATTTACCTACCTACGCAACGCAACTTCTTCAAGTATTAGTTACATGACGAAATCAGAGATGATTTCCAAACACTGTTCAGCAAATAAACTTTACTTTTCACAGAAGTACATGTTAAAACCACATTCTATAAGCAAAGATGAAAATACCTACATTTTATACAATAGTCTTTAGCAGAAGCCAAAAGCGCCACAAAAAATTACAGAGCACACAGAAATAGAACTGAATTTGCCATATATTTCAGACTAACCAACAACAAACCAACAGCATACTCATCCACAAAATGGGATACTTCCTAATAACATTTATCAAAATAATTGCTATGGCATGACTCAACTTTTCTGAAAAGAGGAAGTGCAATCATGACCTTATTGGGAGTTTTGCCATTAATGAAGTAAAAGATGAAATTTTGGGTTTACCTTTCCCAAACAATGCAGGCGTTGTTTCGCATTCTTAACACTTATAGGTCACTGTGTGAAAGTTCTTCTGGAACATCAGTTGTTTTCATTGATGTTACAGGCTACTCAAGCCACAGATTTTCATCAAATGATGATTCAATTATAGGAGCAAAATAAGAATGTTGCTGATTTGATCAGTTTTCACAGGCTATAAAAATTATGCTCATTTACATTTCTTACTAGTCCAACATGAGCAAGACTCTACATAGAATCCATTCACATCAAGTATTTAAAAGTTGTTTTAGCTATCTTAGTCTACCTTGTCATAAACAATCTACATACTATTTATTGCCAGTGGATAGCACAATTAGTCCTTTCAGACAAAGTATTGGACCCCCAGAACTTCCCAGTTGCTCTTTGAATGTGGTGGCACAAAGATGCTTGCCATGCCAAATCAAAATTTATTTCTTTCAGCATGGAAGCTTAAGGTGCATGTTTGAATTCTGATTAAACTCTTAAAAGCTTAAACTCTTGTAACTGAGCTTAATAAATCACATTCAGGAGTTCTGAGAGGTTTTTTAGAGAGGCAAAACCCCTGCACTAGTTGTTATTTTGGTAACCCTGTGCTCAAAGAAGAGCATGCACAATCTTACCAAGATGCCATCAACTAGCAATAAAAATTAACTTCTTTTAGCCAGGTGTTACCTGAAGACAGAAGCTTATGAGTCCGTAGGAAACTGATTGCCAGGCGCATTATGGATGCCTTGTCCAGGTGGGAGCTGATGTTGTGGGGCAGAGGCAGCTCATGTGCCAGTTCATAGAAAACTTCGGTCTCTTTGCTTCTTCTGCATCTTGCTGCATCTCTTGACTTCTCCTTCCTCCGTTCGGAACTGCTCCTGATAGGTAAAGAAGAGAAAGGAAAAAGCATTTCTTGAAATGCAATTCACAACTTGAGAGGCATTTATGAGAGTTCATCTTTTCACCAATAAATCCATTCTGTCAAGTGGTTTAAATCAATTGGTCAGAATTTAGTATCTATTTGCTCCTTTTAAAATGGGAATTAGGAGAGGACTGTCACAGCTGGAAAGGGCTCTGGTTCTACATAAATCAGCCTTTGAATGCCCTGAATTCCCACTGAGTGTGAGGACTGAGATCTGCCTTAGGCAAGAGATTCAAAATGAAATGGCAAACTATTACTCCTGGGATTCAGGAAACATTAAAAATAATTTTTTTTATTTGTTCAATCTAAATTTACTTACTCTGGGATGGGTGGCAATCCATTTTAAAGCTAGAACAATAACAGTGTATAGAACTGTGTCATAGATATTACAATGTTGTAGAGTTTCAATGGCTATACACCACATTAAAATAAAAGTAGTAATAGAATATCAAACTGTGTTGGTCTGTAGAACTGTCTCAGCTCTTAATCCAACACTATTCTGGAAAAACACCTTTCCTTGACCATAAAGGATACAAAATGGGAAAGAAAATACTGTTGCTTGCAAGACAGTCCTCCTTTCTAGAAGCTATTCTAATTAAATCACCATGACTTCATTTTCTATGAAAACAGATTCTTTCTTGAGTAAAATAACATGACCAATAGAGCTAACTGCCTTAAAACTCCACAGAGAACAGAAGAGCAGGAAATAACAAAGGGGAAGACATTTTATGAAGCAAGTATGCAAAATTAAGCCACTGAGGGACAAATTTAAATTTAACATGTGAGAAACACAGGAATACGTTTATAGGATTCTGGAATAGGGCAGTTTAAGAGGAAACTCCACTGACACCAAGGTTCTTTTATAAAGCACGATTCTTATTTTAGAACATGAAGCACCTGAATCCATTCAAAACCATCAGCTATTTCAGCCCCATGTAGTTCTGCTGATACTACAAGTTCCTACACTTGCATAAGTTGAGGAATAAATTTCTTTACAATAGACTCTTGCAGTAGTCCACCAGTGCAAATAGCACTGAATAGCACAAAACAGACAGAACAAGGTGTGGAGTAGATCAGTTGCTCTGTTTTTGCTGTTGTGGCTGCACATTCACTTCTAGAATTACCAGCAGCATCTCTCCATTTGCAAGACTCCCAAAAATGAAGCAGCCTACAACCTGCTTTTTCCAACATCAATATAAAATAATGAGCCTATAAACTAAAAATGGATCAACCAAAAAACCCCACCCTATCAAAACAAGGAGTTTCAATAAGTATATTCTGTTGAATTAAGATTATGAGGAAAACAAATATTAATCACATTACTTAATCCTAGAAACTGTTCCAATCATGACCAGAGTCATGCAAAACTGCATAGAGTAGAAAAATGGTGTTAATCCATAGTAATGTATTCTAAAGAAGATGACTGTTTCTTGAAGACTCAGAGATCCTGCAGCAGCTTCTAGCACTGAAACCACTGAAGGTTTCATAAATTAGAAAGAAGGAAAAATAGCCAGGATGTGCACTAAATGCCAAGAGTAAAGTTACAATAGCATGTTTGTTGGGGTCAAACAAGGCTGGGCACTCGATATCATCATCCAAAGCAGGACTGGGCTCAAAACAGAGCAGTAGAGCCCTTATGCTGCAAAACACATGATGGGCACGTGTGCAATCAGGTAGGTGCTCAGCAGTGGGTGTGCTAATAGGGCAAGGGGCCTCATAAATTCTTAAACTACCTTCTCAAGATCCACAATCAGCCCTCGGCAAACCTTTCACAATTGTTTTGCCCAAGATGACTGTTTTATAACTTGGTCTCTGTTACAGGAGGCATGTGCTGGAGAAGGTCTGTACACATTTCAGTACAGAATGGCAGGATCCAACTTTGATAATTACTTCACAGGTATCCCTGAAGTGAACGCTGACCCACACGAGTCTGAATCTAAAGGACCAGATATTCACAAAGTGACACTAATTCACTACTTTTCTCCTTGCCAAGTAAGAGTCATACTACATCCATGTAATTAAAAAAGTCCCTTCATACAACTGTCTGAGAAGACACAACAGAAAATGCCCCATGTTCTCCTGGGGCAGGTGCTGGGTACAGGGGAGTCATGTAAAACACTTATACCAATGCAACTTTCAGAAATATACTCTCTAAAGAAAAATGTGCCTAAACTGTGCCTATAAAGATGCTAGACTGGGAACAAATCTCAGTTTCTAATTATACTAACAAAATAAATGAGTAGAAACAAACCAAAACCAAACAGAACAAAAATTTTGTGGTAATATTTGTGAATATTCTGCCTCTTGAAAAATTTAACTTGAATCGTCTAAATCTAGATGCTACAATTTTCACATTAGAACCAACTTGGTCAAAACAAAATCCAGTCCCTCCTCATTTAAATACAAAACTTTGGGAACCAAGGACAAAGCCAGGTCACAATTTATGCAGTAAAAACAGGTTATATAAGAGACGGTCTCTCATGACATCATTCTGGCCACAAAGAAAAATATTTGATTTTGCTAACCTCTGTAAATATAATTTTGAAGTGTGGCTAATGAAACAAGCTGGTTTCGTTAACCATGGGTTGCTCGAGGTTTCTAATAACTTAAGCTATGAGTAGAGAAAGATTTTCTTTCTCTCTGCTGCAGATGCTTTCCCTCAACACTGTTTCTGACTGTCTTGCTCAGGTTCTCTACAGAGAGACATCATAGTTCATTACACACCTCACAGGAGCTTTCTCACATCAGAAAACAAGTGGAGGAATCAGCCTGCCTGTGCTTTCAAAAGACTTTTCGCTTGCCCATTGTCATTTTAAATAAACAAAAAACTTGCTTGTTAAGCATTTCCCCCTGTGGCTTCCTACACCTCAATTTCCCCCACATCTTCCCTCACTCAGCACACCCTCGAGTCTCCTTGTTATTGTAGACAACCCAGGATAAAGCACACCGAGATCCAAAACATCCCCAATCCCACTTCCCCCCAAGACATCCATTTTGCTTGCTGGCCCTCCCAGGGATGCCCATCTCAGAGACAGTCCTGTGCTTACTCATCCTGATTGCAAGTGCCTCCCAAAAATGCAGTTAAGTGACAGAATTCTGCAAAAAGTAGTATTTTCATGGTTTTCACTTGCAGACCAGAGGCAACTCTCTCTGCAGTTATTCCCATGTTATGCATTTCACCCCAGGTGAGGCCGGACTACCTATAGCTGGAGAGTGACAATGTGACTGCCTAACAACCTGCCCGACTGAATGCCAGGAGGAAAGGCCAACCCCAAACCCTCTTCACACATCATTCAGGCAATAGAGAAAAGGCCCAAGCTCTAGCTAATTTATGAATCATTCCCTCCTAGCACATAAACCACCCACTTACGTGGCAGAAAAAGAGCACATGCCTGCGTCATTGCTTGGAGAAAGCAACGCAAGCAGAAACCTCATTCACCCAAACCTTTGACAAATTTTAGAAGTGCAGAGGGGAGAGAGAAGAAAGCCACCATGAATCAAGCCACCCGTACACTGGTCCGGGGCCCAGGGGTACTGCAGGGGAAGACTCCTTGGAGCACCCCGACCCTCACTCCTTCAGCATTACTGTTTCCAATAAAAAAACAAGAAAGGAATGGAAAAGCTCACATTTCTATTGGAAATAGGGAGACTGAGCTGAGGAATGGGCCTGGGGACTCCATCCAGGATTTGGCTATGTAGAGGGTGGTCGGGAGACTCAGTGAGAAGAAATGGGGAGGTGCTGCTTCCCAGCAAGGACTCTCTCAGGGCTGCTGGATGATGCTCTGGTGCCACAGTGCTTACAGGTGTGCAAGGCATAGAGAATGGAAGAGTTAAGGCAGCACAGGCAGTTCCCTGCCACAGAACACAAGTACGGCACTGTACCCTCAGGACAGTTGTTTACATGATTTCCCACTCCCTTCTGGCATTCTTAGTCTGCACTCTGAAAATAGAATTTACAGGCCAACACATATGAGAAGAGATGACAAACAACTGGCAAGTATTTGCCCTCCCAGGTGAAGCTTTCAAATTTTCAGAAGCAGTTCTCCATGCTTCTCCCAAGAACCCAAACACTGAACCAGTCCCAAGGCTACACCCATGCACAGGAACCGAGCATGAAATCCAAAGGTTGAAGGCATCCAAAGCGATGTAGGAATGCCCTGCATGGATCCCAGGAGCCAGATTCCTATCCTCTTGCTCATCTCCAGCAGGCCCTTGCAACACAGCTTCACTGAAATAGGTGGAAATGCTTGCACACAAAGGTCTTGCACATCTGAGGTGAAGATCATAATCTGCCCACTGCTGTGGCAGTTCCAGGCTCCAGCAGCCAGGAAAAATGCTGAGGCAGCCAACCCGGGCTGGGGGCTGCGCTGCTGCCACTGCCCTCTGCAGCATCTCTGAAAGGCACCAGCAACCCAGAGACAGGAGGGATCAGTCCAACAAGTGTTTGGGCAAACAGACCACCCCCTGCATTGGGAGCTTAGGCACAGGCATACAGCGTCACTCAAGGATCCGCAGTCAGGTTAGGCACCCACACAACCCTCCTTGGCTCAGCAGACAGGGACTGACCTGAGGTTTCAGTCCTCTTTCCACTGACTGTGACTGTAGTCGCTCTCTGCCGTTGCAATCCTACCAGTACTTCGCCTCCGTCAGTAACCCCTGCCCACCACCTCCACCCGTACATCTCCCTGGTCCTTCCTGCAGGCAGTTACCCTGCTCCAAGCCCTTGGTACCCACTCAGCTGATGGCGGTGCCAGGTCGTCAGCTTCAGTGATCTTCCCTTCTGTCAAGGACATTGGTGGCCTCCTCTAAGCTGACGGAGGGGACTTGCCAAGACAGCAATCTTCTCCTCAGGGTTTCACCGCTCTTCACAAGTCCGTATGGATCGATACTCAGGTTGTGTACACACACACTCGCTTAAGATTCAGCAGTGCACCAACTGCACTGAATTACACTCCCACCTTGTAGGTTCCAGATCACAGAAGCTTTCAGAGAAATTGTAATCCACACCTCGCAGAAAAATACCTTATAGGTAACCCGGCAGCCTTCACTCGTACATACACACTGCGTGGCACGTTCGGACAGCTCTTTGAATTACGCAGTGCACATTGACTCGCTTGAGCTTACTTCATGATTTTGGTGACCCTTGGACTTTGCTTCAAACTGCCATGTATGCAAGCTAGTAAAACAACACACATATTACTTTATATCCAATGGCTGGTTATTAAATGTTTCTAGCTTCAGCACTTTAAAGGTCAAGAATCCACAGAATTAAGTTGTCACATGAAATTTCTGTAGTAAATGCTCATTTCAAATGGTTTAAAGGTAAAATTTCAAATGCTAACTTGCAGAACAAGAAAAATGCATTCTATGGATTCAAAGATAAGAAAATACAGTACAAATAAATGAAAAAAGATCAGATGCTTAGCATAAAAAATATTTTCCAATTAAAACCTGTAAAAACTCAACAAAAATATTTTAACAGGCAGTACTACCTTAGATAACAATGAAGATTTATTTCAAACCAGTAAATGCATTTTTTGCTGTGTTTATATTTTGCATTATCTTCTGCTTGGCAAATCCCTACATTATTTGAACCAGGATAATTTTTAAAACTGAGTTTTGCTGACTGTGAGGCAGTCCATAGCTATCTCAGAACCACACCACTTGACTGCCCCAGAGATGTGCTTGCAGACACCAAGCAACCAGCAGTCATGCTTACTTAGCCTTAAAATTCCTTTTAAAAGTATTTGTAACCATTCTACCTGACAAGCAGTTTATTCTGGATGACATGCTGTGCTTTTGAAAGCTCCCTCCGTTAAAGTAATAAAAGTAACCATTGGTAAATAAAAAGTGCTAGAAACAGCAATTTACTCACTCACCAGGAACTTGGGCCAAACTATGAAAGCTGTGAAGGAAACCCATACACAGTGCCATGTGTATGTGTATACCTCTCTCCAGTGAAAATAATTACTTCTAAAGTCTGAGAAGACACCAGATGCCCAGTTTCAGCACAACAGTAAAAGCAAAAGGAAGGGGAAGGACATAGAGTTATTTTTGGACAGAGAAAAAAACCACCCCACCAATTTGAAATATGTGGAGGGCTCATGGAGGGCAAGTGCTAAAGCAGTGTTGCTGCCCACTGGGATACCTTACCCAGTACACAGACAGAACAAATACAAACAATGCCAAAGTGGAGAATTCATTAATAAAGGAAATGAGAGTTCGAAGGTAACAAGAAAGGCTACTAACAGAAAGGGCTATTACAAAAATAAGGAAATGAAGTATCTTCCACCCTTCCTTTAAAGCTGCCCTAACTTACAGTAACTCACCACCAACTCCTTGGCTTGATTGAGGGATTTCTTGTGTTTCTGTACATACTCATTAAATAACAAATCACTGCTAGTTCAGCAAAGCTTGAAATCTACTGCCATATGTGATGGAATTCCTTCATCTAAGTTTAAAACCAAAGGCTAGATGAGGCCTAAATGAATACCAAACTTTTGGTGACTTCAAACGTATTTATTATTCACTAATTCCATATCACCCTAGGACCACCAGAGCTGACGGTAACACATCCAGGAATAGGCTTCCTGAACAGGGAACATATCAGCTGCTTAGACAGGATAAACTCTATATGTACTTTAAAGCCACACATAAGACTATAACTTCTCCAGTGTCTGAAGTTCTGATGGTACCTTTAGTAGTAATAATTAAGCTGTACTGGATTTGTATTTTATTTATTTTCACTAACATTTCTGGCACTTTTTTTCTGGAAAAAAAAAAAAACAGAAAACAAAACCGTGGTTCTGAGACAAAAAGCATTATACCTATACAGTTTTAAAATGTTTACAGCACTAGCACCTTTTTTATACCACTAGCTACATTTAATGCAGCTACTGAAAGAAAAACACTTTGCAACTGAAGTTGACACAGCAACTAAGTAGTACTTGGGGAGTTCAATGTTGCAAACCGCACTGAGGCTGCAGGAGCACTTACATTTCTTCAAAGCATTTAGGTTCACAATATGTCAACAAAGTCTGATAAATTTAATCATAGTAAGCAAAACAACATCTACAGGATTTATGTTCTTCCGTTTTTTCTCTAGTTTATGAGTACCTTGAACTTGAGAGATAAGTATTAGGATTTCGGCAGCCATTAATCTGTTCCTGGATTATTTTACGATGCTTCGACTGCAGCCTGTCCCGCAGTTGCCACGCCAGCACAATCCTGGTACCTCAAAGGATGTGCCAAGCACACTGCAGCTGGGGTAAGGCACAGCCTCACGGTACTACAAAAGGCCCAAGGCATGCAGAGATGCCTCCAGGTTGCTGTTTGATCAGCTGTTAGAGCAGGTAGAGGCACTGCCTTTTTGCCTTTTCAATCCATTCCCTGCATTAGGGCCAGATGACTTTTCTTCTGGTTTAGTTTTCAGGAAGAGCAATATCATGCTCCAAGTCACTGCATGCTCAGCAAGCCCCAGTGCTGGTAACAAAGGGTCAGAACAACTCTGGATCACCCTTGTAAAGCTGCTGCAGCCCACACTTAGAACAGGTCAGTGAAACATGTCCTCCATTTTCTCAAATATTAAGGAAATCTGGGGAGAAACAAGCAGCCCAGGGCACGGTCAAATCTCAGAGGAGCAGCAAATCATCTCAACTCAGTCTTCCCTCCCCAGAGCGGTTTTGCAGTACTCTGCTCCATCAAGATACTGGATCATGGATTCTTTCCCTGTGGCTATTAGCTCTGATACCAGCCAAGATAAGGCAGGCTTCAGAAATAACCTGCAGACTAAAAAAAAGCCCACCACCAAACTCACTAAATAATACAACAGACATGACTGTTTCAACATTGGCCAAAACTGAACTTGCTTTCAAACCAGCCACATTTTTTGTCTGGGTGACAAATGTACCACTCTGCTTTTCTCCGAAGTTTCCACTTACACATTCTCGAGTCCCTGCAACACAGCTATCGCTGGAATTGCACTGGGCCAGGATAAGGTTATGACAATGCACAACCTGAGATGTCTATCAATGATTTGTGTTTGAGAGATCACAGATCCTTATCTTGTCTCGAATTACTTGTAGTAATCAGTCAGTTTTGACAGCTAATCTAGAGGTCCATACATATTGTTGCTCAAAGGCTCAGGAGGTATTGCTAAGATCTGTTTTCAGATAACTCAACTATTTACCTACTCTAAAAAACACATACCAAAGGATGTGCTTTATCTCTTCACCAGCGGGTTAAAGCTAAAGGTGAGTGAAGTGCAATCTGCAGGCTGGGGGGCATGGGGGTGTCCAGAAGTTAAATTCAAAACCAGCCTCATTTTTCAGATGGAGCACCGACCACATCCCAGCCCATACCACACCACAACCCAGCATTATTTTTCAAGATGGTGCAACTGCAGGTAAACAAGGACAATTTTTCAATTAAGCTTTATTTCAAGCCTAAGGGACAAACACTGCCATTGTACGACTTTACTATCAGTGGTATGTGTACCTATGCTTCAGCCTCAAACCCACTTATCTGTAACCAGTCAAGAGGGTCATGCTGAACACTGTAGACAAATCCCAAGTTCTAATGCTGTGTTATGCCTTGGGCAACACCCACTAACATCTGTGGGTGAAAACCCTGGTGCTTCTGCAGGTTTGGACCAATATACCGCAACATTTTAGCTCTCCATGCTGGCACATTTGCTGACACACAAGGGGCCTTTGTGGGTAGGAACAATGAGAGAGGCGTGCACAGCTCAGGAAAATGGGTGGTGACCACCAAGGGCTGGAAAAAACCTCTTTCAAAGGACGGTCTTTGAAAACATTCATTACACCCCACCCAGCTATTTTCACTACAATATTTCAGTACATAAAAACAACACAGGGAAAATAAACAGCCCACCTTTCAATATCTTGTAGGTTCTCCAACCCTTGAAAAGAAATCAGTAAGCCATAAACACAGACATCTTCACCAAACAGCCATTTAAGAGGTCTGCAAGCATCCACCAAAACCTCCCTGCACGACTTTTCTTCTCTCATGCATCTCCAGGCTCTCTATATAAGCTGACTCATCCAGACATCTTAATTTTCAGAGTAATCAAAATTTAAAAGTGTATTGATTAGTAAATAAGTGATAGCAAGCATTTATAGGGATCATAAAGTAAATGTATTGGCTCAATTTAAAAAATTGCTATAAAAGAGAACAGTCCACCCCAATGCATTTTGGCTGTGATGGTTTTTTCTGCCAATTTCAGCTAGAACTAATAAAATACTTCAGATAAAACAACAGCAAGACAGAAAAGAGGCAATAAAGTCAATCCATAATGAAATGGGTCTCTGAAATCAGCAGAGAGTTGAAAACTGGAGGCCAGCCTTTGAAGGTATGGAGGCCATGCTCTCACAGAGGCTTGTCTCCATCACAGTCAGCAAGGTTACCAACAGAGCAAAGACTGAGCAGGTGAAATCCCCAGCCTCGGGAACACAAAAAGAGCTCCTTCTTCTAAGGCTTTGGGCTCTCTCTGACAATGCCCTTGATAGCACCCTCAGAAGTTCAGTGTATAAAAACAGTGGAGCATTGACAAAGGATATTCGGTCACTTCATAACAACTTTGTTTCAAGCACAAGGTCTCTGTACTGGATGCTCTAAACACTGCAGTGGTGGCACACACCAACTCTAATTTAAAATGTCTCCTCTAGAGAACGTTCAAAATTACTGTTAAAATTACTTTCCAGCGTTGTCTATTAATAAGTCATATCTTGTCCTTCCAAAGCGTCAAATCTTCTAATAATAAAGTTAAGAAAATAAGTCTTGCAATAAAATCTTTATTTACCAAGCCTCCTTTACTTTTTGGATCTTAATCATTTTAACGTGCCCTTGGTTTTGGTGGAAGTTAACAGTTTCTCCTTCACTATCTCTTGGCGACTTGTAGCCACCCACAGTAAGATGATGGGTATCCAGAAGGAAAAATTGAACAGCCATTTCTCTGGGAAGCAGGGAATAATAATTCTTGAAAATAACAATACAAATGCTCTAAATTTTGACTATTCCATGTAACACAGTTTCCTCCACTTCCTGCATCAATGATCAAGTGCAGATTCTGAGAGCCAGGCTACATTTTCTGCTCTCTGGGGTGTGGGTTTTGCCTGTACAAACATCCTGGGACACAGTTCATTCTTAACCCTTGCTTTTTTTTCAGAGGGCTGTTATTTTATACATTTGATTTTTAATTGTCTGTTTCCTCTTAACTAAGTCATTGAGTAAACTGGAACAGTGACAACTCTGCATGCTGTGATTTCAAGTTCTCATTAGTATTCAAGTCTGCCACTAGTTTAAGTTCGATAAAACTTGAACTTCAGTAGCTTGAGCTGGGGTAAATTGTATTCTTCACTTACTACAAGGGAAAAGGATTGTACCAAAGAGTCAGGCTACTTCAGCTACCTGGCCAGAAAACCAGCAGTCATTTCGGCAAAGTTAGGCAATTCCTCTAACTTTACAGCTAAAATCAGAGCCTGGAGTGATGTTATCTAGGGACAATCAGTACCCCCAAAACACATACCTTCAGTTCATGGTAAAGACCTGAGGAGCCTTCTCACTGTTGACCTGCCTCTTGGCACCCACTGCTGTGGCAGAAGCCGGAGGGACACTGAAACTCTGGTACTTGAGGAAGAAACTCCACACTCAACTGCAGTATTTCAAATATTTTAAAAATTTTAAGGCTTGGTTCTGTCGGGAAACAGCACTAATTCCTCTGACACATCACCCTGAATAATTACTTGCTAAACACAAACTTTCAAAGGGAACTGCTATAAAGGCAGTCTGTGTTGTAACACAAAGTAAATAGCTACAATCAAAGGATGGTTACTCTAGGCAAAAAAAAAAAAAAAAAAGAAAAAATGAAAATGGTAAGCAGCAAAGTTAGGAAGTAAGTCTGTATGTATACAAAGGTAAATTCACGTGGTCACATCTCTTCATATCTTCTGGTTTTTACTTCAGAACTATGAATTAACATGTAAGTATCTTGTCATTGTTCCTGCTGGAGCTTTTATTCTTAATGGTAAGCAAACAAGGCACATATGCATATATTGGGCCTGATTCTCATCTCCATCTTGGTCCCATCGCCCCGTGAGGTCAGGAGGTAGGAGTCAACTTTAATAAATTCTGTTTATGAAAAATGTAGGTAGGTAAAAATCAATTATTCCAGAAAAGAAACTAGACTTTGTTTCATTTGATACAATCCACAGATGTCAGCTTACTCGACAAGAAACACGTTACAACCAGGCAGGCCTTGGAGATCTCTCAGAACTATGCATCTGTCAAGGGTGTGGTACCTCAGTATTCGCTGCTTTGATTCTAACTATATAGCAACCAAATTTCTGACAAGAAAGCCAAAGATGCTCATGCTGAAATGCATGCAACTGTACCAGTACACATGTAAGTGGTCACAAATTATACAAAACAGACACAGTACTTCCCAAGGCAGGGGTGAGGGTGCTCTCATCTCAATAACTACCAACGCTGTTTTGTAAACATACCTTGTGCCTCCTTACAGCAGCTCTTGGAAAACAATGTTTATTCCTCTTGTCTTTTCCCTAGATTATATAACTTAACCAACTCAACTGCACTTTTTTCCAAAAACTAACTGCTTTCTCAGAAAAGGTCAAAAAAAAAAAAATAGAAAGAAAAGGAAAAGAAATGAAGGGAAAATAGAAAAGAAGCTGCACTCACTGCCAAAACTGATGATCTTGTTGTTAGAAAACACAACTGGTATGGTACAGAGGCCAAAGCTGAGGTACACTGAGAAACAATCATACCACAACCCTACCCCAAACAGTAGTGCAGAGGAGGGATGAGGCAGGCGCAGAGAGAGCACCACGTACACATGTTGATACAAGCTGAATCCAAAAGGTAACATCGCTTCTTGCACTAATGTATTCTTTTGAACTGTATTTGTATGGTAGTATAGGTAGGTATGTCTGTACAGAACATGCTGCTGTGGCCAAGAGTAGTTATAAAAACATTCTTACCCCTTCATAGACAAGAAAAAAACCCTGACTCCTTTCCTACAGAACAGGAATAAATATTTAATTTCTACTGGAACAGACTTATGGTATTGTGAAATACATTTAAGAATAAGAAACCTGTATAATACAAGGCATAAGGAAAACAAGTCATAATTAAAGAGCAAGGCATAATACATCTAATGGAGTCAATCTAAATTGTACAAATATGACTTAACTTGATTTGAATTTGTTTTTAGTCAATGGTACACTTAAAAAATAACAAGCCTTAGAGGAATACACTTCACTTACATACTATTGATTTTATTCCTGATTTTAAAAAAATTAATTATTCAATATTGTACATAACAATCACCTATATAATTTTTCTCCCCTGTTCTTATTATCATTTCCTCATACAGATAATAAACTTCCACCAATTTCTATTGATTTTGAAGAAAACTTAAAAACATTGGGAAAAATCTCCAAGGACTTGGACGACAACAACTGTCATTACCAGAGCAAACACATGTTGGTGAACATTCCAACCACAGTTTCTCCACTTAAGTGGTACCCAATATCTCAGCTCACTGACTAAGAATCAAATTGGTGATTTTCATAACTGATACTAAATAAAGATTTATTATCTACCAATAAATGTTTAGCACAGCTGAGAAGAGGTTGTTTAGCTTTAACCAACAAAAGCCTGATAAAACTTTTCTGAAGACACAGTAAAATCAATCCACAATGTAATAAGAAAGAGAAGAGTCTCTATCTGCTATATTTTCAATTAAGCTGCAAATCAGAGTGAGGTAGGGTGTAGGCCTGTGCCTCTGCAGACACAGGGATTTGGTTCACTGTGATTACAGTATGTTTTATTAAAAACCTGGATGAAGATTTGTTTCCCTGAAGCTCTGGCTTGCTAACAGCTCTGGGAGAATGATGAATGACAGCATTAAGCATCATCAGCCCAGAAATGAAGAATGCCAACAACTTGTCTAACCTGTAGATCAGAGGTTGCAGGATTCACTTGAATTAATACGATTTGAATCTGCGTATTTCTTTAAAACAACAACCTGACCAACTTAAGCAACTTTCAAGGATGGAGAATCAAAGCGAAGCCACTGCAACATTTAGAAGGTTGCTCTACTGGTCAGTCATCTTCACTGTCAAAATATTTGTACAGATTTTCTTTTTCCTCCATAAGAATTTCTTACTGCCTATTTTTAAAAGTCTGAAGTTATTTTGGGCCAACCCAATACCACTTGCCTTTCAGCCTCTGTTTCATACTCTGAAAAAATCTCCTAACCAACAGGTCTTGCATCACAGATATGTTCTGTGCAGAAACTAGGTGCAAATTCAAAAACAACATTTAACATGAGAAAACGTCAGGCCAAGCAGGAAAGAATGCAGAACTGCAAACTGGAGTTTGGCCAGAGGCAAGAGGAGAGACAGAGAAACAAGCAAGATAAGCTATGGGGTTTAGGGAGATAAACCCCCCCACACAAACACCCCTCACCCCAGTTCCCAGAAATACAGTGTTTGCGTCTACTCTAGTGAATGCTATTTCTTCTTCTGCCTTACACATGTACCAGCCACAGCAAGTCATTACTTAGGTGCTTTCACAATTACACCATTCACTAGTACTCACTGTCACACACCGTCAGTACTCACTTTGCCAGGCACAAACATTTCTACAGATGGGTTGCTCTAGACAGTAAAAACCAAAGGGTGACTGCAGGCAGCAGCTGCAAAGCCCATCTCAAAAGTATTTCTCCCATGTTTTTGGAAGCTGCAGCTATTTAAATTATCATCTTGAAATGTTGAATTCCTCACTTCCTCATTTTAGCATTAAAACCAAAACAGCAACAAAACGATGGGGAAAAACATCCTTGATGTGGGATGTCCCATGCCTGACCCATCAGACTCCAACTCAGAGCAGGGATCCAGTACTAACACTCATCCCCACACACAAACAGGGAACTCAAGCACTTGAAGGAGGAAAAAAACCATCTGAAATTCCATCCAAACAACGGCAATTGTGGTGCAAAGAAAGAGGACATAGGGGGACACAGCAGAGTCCAGGACTAAGGACTAGCCTGCAATACCACAAAGTCTCCCCTCCCCAAGCACTCCTTTGAGGGATTATATCACACCTGTCCCTGGGATCAATTCTCACCTCAGCACATCAACTTAAATGGAGTTATCCCAACTTGTATGGATAGGAGATCAGAACACAGCTCTTCAAAATAAGTTTTATTTTATATTCTCTTGTCTTGTGTCAATGCCAATAAACAGGAAATACTTTGCTCTTAGATTCCCCTGGGACATGTCACACTTCTTCCACCAGATGAGCTACTAGGATGCAGTAACTGTTCAGCATGGGAAGGAACATCCAGATTTCCACATCTGCTCTGTTAATTGGCTACCAAGAGAGAAGGATAAAGATTAAAAAGAGAAAGTAGGTAGAAACAACAGTTTTGGAAGAAGTTTAAATAAAACAAGGGTTATGCATGGAAAAAAAGTAACCCTTTCTACAAGTCTATCACAAAAAACAATGGAAGTTTCAAATAATTCCGCAGGCCCAGAAACAATGAATCTCTAGCTAGTCTGTGATATAGAATTTCCAAGGTCTGAATACAATTCTATTTCACTATAGAAAACCTGATAAAAGTATTGAGAACCATTTGAAATTAATACTAAGGAAAGTAAGAACGACCATGAACAGAGGTCCATTAAATGATGTTCTCTTCAACACAGAGGCCCAAAGCATGGAGAGAACTGGAAACCAGATTTTTATCAAACCCTCTCTGGAGGAAGTAGATAACATAATTCAGAAAATGGGAGAAAGATCTGGGAGTGCCGTCAGGAGATTCAGGGAGAGGAAAGGGAAAGCACACAACCAGAAAAAATCCCATGAATGTAGAAAGGCTTCAAGACCATGGAAAATATTTCCAAGTGCAGAGCCTAGAATGAGATAGAGAGAAGTGGAGAACTTTTCACCCTAAGTGTCTTGCTTCACAGAGGGGAAAAGGTACAAGTGTGCCTGAAATACAGGAATATCTGGACTCTGTGAAGTCCTAGTTAAGCAAGCACAGATCATCTTAATCAAGCTTTGGGAACTGTCAGGAGGACAAAAATTAATTCTGTTTAACTTCACGAATAACACTTCTTAAGAACAAAAGGACCCAGCCCGTGCAGTAGCTTCGTCAGTCTGATGTATCCAGATTTAGTAGATGAGAAATGGTCTATAGAATGAGCCACTTCTCATTTCCACAAGGATACTGTAGAGAAGAAGAAAAGATACTGCATAAAAACTTTAAAGAAAATACATCTTCTATTAAATGGTACCTTCATACAAACATATATGACTACAACTGTACAAAAACAACTCAATCCTCAAAAAAAAAAAAAAAAAAAAGAATAAACCTTACGTCAGGATCTATTTTCTGTTTGCTCAAATATTTTTTCCTGTGCTGCTGCCCACTAATTTGCTCCATCCTCACCTCTGGGAAGGTCCTGTGGCTGTTTGCTCAGCGAGCCCCATGCTATCCCTTGCCCATTCAAGACCATTCCCAGCTGTTCTGAGAAGGGCATGTGCTCCTCTAATAAGGATAGCTGTCCCATGAAGCAGAGACAATTTCATTTACTGAAAAGCTTGTTCCAATTTGGTCTGAATAAACTTCTTTTCATGGCTGTCTGTCCAAATATCTCAAGTCTTACATGCTTTATCTCTGGTCCAATTGCTCATCTAAATTACCTAAAAAGGCTAATTTTCTAGTGTGCTTCTGGCACTCACATCACAGACCAGGAGGTGTTGAGCCCTTGCAACCTCCTCCCTGAAGGTGGATGGAAAGTTCAAACTAGAGTTTAGTCTAAGACTAGCCATCCTGAGGATTTAATTCTGCACTAGGGTGCATCTCCTTATGTACTTTACACTGAGTTTTCAGCAGAGACACTATGTACCTAAAGCTCTCAATCATTCATGCTGCCGATTCAGCAGTTTTATGATCTACCTCTCTATTTCACTCTGTCATCAGGGAGCTGGGGACCATTTTCTGCAGTGAAATTGCTTTGTCCAACATCCATTCATACCTCCAAGATCACAAGTAAGGAAATATGGCAAACACCAGAGCTACCCCTGTATCTACTTGCACATTGGCATTCACACTCTGGCCTTTGTTTCTAAACAAGCAGCAGTTTTGCTACTCCATTTTGTTCTCTGATGTTTTTGTTAACCAGTGTGTAAACACGGTGCCAATGCATTACTCTGCTTTGCTTTCCAGCTATAGTGATACAGTTTTGATGTTACTTACCAAAGTTTTAATTCACTGAAGTTGTGTTTAACGTACCATGAACAGAATCACCTTGTGCATCACATCCTGCCTGTCTGTTAAAGCCAGAGTACACCTGCTACTTCACACTGGCAAGCAGACCTCTGCCACCATTCTTTCAGGTTATTGCCCTAAATTTGCATTTATATCAGTAAAGCAGAATTTAGGATTTCTTCTGATATGGCATTGCTGTTATTCCATTGTATTGACATCTAGTTATTATGCAACTAAATGCATCTTGGAAGACAACTTTCACCTCTTTCACCAGTATTGCCAAAGAACTTAGTTACCAGTTCTGCCATAAACACATTTTTAATAGAACATTATTTTTCCTCTAAACACTTTGAAGCTGCAGAGGGAATAAAGCATTACCCACAGAATGGACATAATACAGAAGCAAAGCTAGAAGTATTGCAACATTATATATTTATAACAACAGCGTTCAGTCACAATAAATAGTAAAGCATTACAGTACAGTTTTTGTCAGATAAACATACTTTGGAAAGTTCATATGTGAGATATTTTCTCCTACATTACACATGAAAAAAATCAAGATATTCATGCAAAATAAAATATGGAAACAATAGTAGCTTTGCACACTGTATTAGCCTGTGCCTATAAGGAACTATCTGACCAGCAGCAGCAAGACTGTGCTCTAGCTAATACTTTACACAGCTACCCACATGAAAAGACTTTCCCCAGCTTTTCAGGTGCCCTTGTCTTAGTTTTTGGGGCAACAAAAGCAAGTTCATGTTCTTCACAGATTGCCTGGAGCAACAAGATCCAGGTTTCCCAAGGATTACAGTCCTTGCAGCCGCACAGTGAAACAGCAGTTGGCAGCAATAGCTGGAGGAGCTGGAGAAAGGGTAGGTAGTTTGAAGGATGGTCAGAAGCAAGACATTTAGGAATGTGAGAGGGTAACTGTCCTTGACATTTGCAAACTGGCAAGTGCTGTACAGCAGTGTCCAGGCTGCAAATATAAAATACTTTAGGTACTGCAAGTTTAGCAGTTTAGCAGTTGTTCCCTATTTGGTCCCTCAGAACTCAATGTTCTTTAAATAAATACTTTTACAAACTACAAATGCACCAATGAGCAGGTCCATCTCTTGCAAGATACCAAGCATCCTTATGGCTAATGTTTTACCCTGGACACTGGCTACCCATTGTAAAAGTAATCCAAAGTCCAAACATTTAAAAAATGATGACAATTTCAAGAAAGATAAGTCTGGTTTACAAGGAAATTATAAAATTTAAATGTTTGCGCATGTGTGTGCACATTTACATACACAATAGAATCACCAAGAACACACAAACACACAGGGCTCAGGTTTCTGAATTTTTGTGAGCAGCTGGGACATGACTTCAAACTTCTCTAAAGGAAAGTATGTGTCTCACACCTACACACCTTACTCAAAGAACTAAGGCTTTCACAGTAAATATCATGTAACTCATGATAGGAGCTACCAGCGCTGCAATGAGAGAAACCATTTTCTCAGCTTTTGTCATTAGCAGACACATTCCTCAAGGTGGGATGGATAAAATTATACTGATAACCCCACTTCAAACTGTGTGCAAGCTTTAACTTGGCAATACTGCAGTACAGAAAAAGAAGGGAAAAAAAATAGGAGTTACCATTCAGAAAGTTACCCATGCTGGGATTTAGTACAAGCATAATTTTATTTCCTGAAGCCTCCATTGAAAAGGCCCTTCCTAGCATGGGAAGAGGGAGAAGACAATAAAAACCAGAGGACAGAGGTAGGTTGAAAGTAAACATTATCCATTTAAACTGCTAATGACAAGCTCTGCTGTTATATTTTTATCAATGCTTTTCTGCAAATGACTTTTATCAGTGATAATCTAGCTTTTATTTCATTATCTGGCACAGCAGACAAAAGGAAAACAGATTTGTTTTACAGCAGCTCCAGCACTTGCTCTGTCCATTAACATTGACAGACAAAGGTAAATTAAAGCTTTTAGACCACATTTTCAGCATATGTGGCACTGAAATCTCTGTTTCTAACCAATACATGTTTCTAAAGGAGAACAGATTTCATGTTAATGCTTTTATTCTCTCCACATAGTTAATGCAATTTTTTGTATTTTCATACTTTTTTCCAATTCAGTTCTATCTGCTTCCAAAAACATCTCAGGCCAATAGGGGAGAATCAATATTTTAAACAAGGAAAATACTACATTTCAGTCAGCTGAAGAGTGAAATAGCACTTCCAGTTTTCTTAAGACCACAAAACCACAGAGGAGTTGTGCTTGATCAAAATATCAAATATGCATAAAAAACCCTTGGAGGATTTTATGCTTTTCTAACGCTCCACTTCATCCTGTTTTTAGTAATGTTTTCAGCTATTCTACTTACCTCAGTAGAGGTAAACAGATTGCTTTATAACTTTCATCTAAAATAATAAATTTATTTATAGAAGTTAATGTAACTACCCAGCTGTTCTGGGCAGACAGTGGCCTCTCCATTTAAACGACAGTATAATGGCTTTGATTACAAACAGTTTTGAAAGAAAAACAACAACATATTATCAACTGCTCTAAAAGTGCAAGTAATAGTCATTAGTAATAATCATTCTAGTAAGGAATACGGTCACTTCTGTTCTTGCATGAAATAACCTTTCAATTTGACTTAGTAAAAAAGCTGTACAAGTCAACTAGAATTTTAAAGTCTGAACTGACAGCCAGATATTCTGGCTTGCTTCAAAGACCACTTGCATTATCCATTAAAATAATATTCTTTAATTCTAGATATTTGGATAATTTTAATTTGTGATATACAAACCACATAAAAGGGCTCTTTCTCAAAGGCAATAAATAATGTCATTACCAGTTGTTTAGTCTGAAATTGCCACCACAACCCAAGCATAAGCATTTATTACTATATGATGCAAAATTAAAAGCTAGTGACAAAGTATTTCAAAGAAAAAATATTCTACCTTTCAAAAGCAAAATTAAAGAGTTCTGCTACCATAATTTCTTTATTGACTATTCACTTTTGTGACAGATTACCCAAATACTACCAAATGCCATTTTCTAATAAACCTCTTACTCTTCTTAGAATAAGTTTTTTAAAAGCCTCAGATAAATTTAGTTTAGTTTTTATGTCCCTTCAGCAATCATTACATGACCAACTACAAACAAATTTTACTGCTGGGTAGGTCAAATTGATGAAAATAGATTAATATTAAAGCACATGGAAATTTGGAAGAGCAGCAAAATACTTCTTGGACTACCACCAAGGCAATTTTAAAGCACAAAGATGAATATAATTTAATCATTTCCTTACAAGCAGACTTAGCTACAGGGCTCCCAAAGTAATGACAAAAATGAAGTGTCAGAGCATGGATTTTAAGAGAACCTTTACTGAGATGGAGGAGGAGGAAGAACATGGTAGTTTAATATTTTTAACCAGCTTTTCAGAGATGAGTCTAAATCAAGCTCTTACGAATCTTCCCTGTCATAACCCACTACAGAGGTCAGAGGTTGAAGCTTTCCCAGAGGTTCACTGTGCATAACAAACACTAGAAGTTCCTCAAATTTAGTTTATATATAACAGCAAAAGTGCTGTGGCCATTTTTATCCCATACAGTCCCATTAGTATATTGAACAGGGCATAAGCAGGGCAGGCAAAAGCACAAAATGGTCACATATTCAACTAGTACTAGTATGCATGCCTGCAGAAGTTACTGCTTCTTACACTATTTAAAATGTGCTGTGAAAGGATGACAAAACAAATCCTTTACTACAAACATATAGACATTTTGTGTAGGTTTTTTTCTAATGTATTAAAATGATTTGTGATTTATCATTAAGCCTTACAAAGGGATTTGGGGGTGTGCACACTTTTTTATTGTTTTAAGCAGATGTCCAGTGAATAATCGGAGTAATTTGAGATTGTGAGCTCTGCTGGACTGGAGGAGCAAGTTCAATACCCTGTGGCTAACCTGGGGGAATCCTGGGGACATACAGTTGGTCGGAGCTTGGCCACTCTGCCAAAGCTGAAGCCTTTGGCTCTTGTGCTAGGCATCTGACCTGTATGCTATTTCAGATCTATAATTTATCTTAAAACAACACCAGGGACATCGGTAGGAGAGGGTAGGCTGCTGAATGTGTGTGCTGAACTGTCTAGGAACTTGCAGTTAGAACTTACTCTTCTAAAACTGTCTCCAATCAACAAATAAAATAAAACTAAGTTAAAAAAACCCCACAAAACAAAACAAAAACCCAACAAAACACTTTTCCTTAAACTGTTTGAAACATTTTAGAAAATAAAAGAGACAACATAACAGAGATTCTTCCAGAAGAAGCTACCAGCACAATCAAAAAGGCAAAGAGAAACTATTGAGTTTCAAAGACATTGTCATCATCAGCAAGCTTAACATAAGGAGATTTTTCTGCCCCAAGCCGTTCATAGTTCATACAGCAGTGGGGAAGAACAAAGGGACATTAATGATGCTGTTGCACGTACTGCACAGTCTGACCAGGACCAGAGAGGCGTCAAAGAGCCTGAGGCCGCCAGTCTGCCCCAGGTGCCCCATCTCCAGCCACCCACTGCCTGCAACATCTGCTGTGTGCACGCGGGTTCTGCAGAAACCAATGTCAAATAGCCAAAGAAGATTGAAGTCTTCTTAACATGATGCAAATGAGAATTTAGCTTCAGCTGGTTTTGTGAATACAGTTGGTACCCATAAACCTATCCTTTTCACACTCAGGTGTTCTTTGGCATTACCATGCCCTACAAATACCTAAAACTTCTTTGGCGCACGAGGATGTTTCAAAAACAAGAACAGCTTTGTAATTATGGTTTTGCTTTGTATGTAAGTAGTGGTAACCACAAAAATATATTTAAGGTGATTTGCTGTATATACAATTCTATTTAGCACATAAACATCCCTCTCCTAAAGAGAGCCTATTTGCATTTATTAACCATACTGGTGCCCCTCAAGCTTTTTGGAGGACACATAACCAACTACTCTCTTCATCACTCTCTGCCTACACCAGCACCCTGCTATCTGTCAGTGCCTCACTCCTTCTCCTATGACATCTCACAGGTCTCCACCACAGACTTTATACTTTTCAAATAATGATATATATAGAAGAGTCTCAACATCTGCATATGCTAAGTGCCTTCAGTTCCTCAGCAGTCATCCTACAGGAAGTAAATGCAAATTACTGCCTTCCAGACATAAGGCACGGTCCTGAGGACCTTGTTATTAAATCATTAACCTTCACCTTTAATTTTACCTATGTTTTCAGTATTCAAATGTTCCTTGAAATAGACAACCTTAGCATTTCCCCATGCTGCAATTTGTTACCAAGTATTTAACTCCATTGATTGAACAGTGACAAACAAACGAGAGCACCAATTTTCAAGCAACAAGAAAGCAGTTCAATAATTACTGCAAAAGTTAACAACAGTAAATCCTTGTAAAAATCTGTTTGTTCATGATTTCTATTCAATCCATAAAACAAGACTTTCAAAGAGCCCTAAATACCATTTTCTCTGCCTTCAAAGCTGTAATTCTGCACCCTGCTGATGTTCCAGTTTATCAAGAGATGATGCTAGCCATGGCTGGTATCTTATCTCTGTAATCCCCCAGAGTTAGACCAAGGCCAGAGTTGTCCTAAGGATATGTAAAAATGTGCTTTGCTGTGGAAAAAAAACACGAGTCATTCTGAGAAAAGGCAGAATAATTGGTATGGAATTATTATGGTTGCTAGTAGCAAATGTTTGTTTCCCTGGGCCAGCGCGGGATGGGGGGGGGGTGGAAGCAAGGCAGAAGCAACAAAATAATTATTGTGTAATTTATTAACCATCAGACTAAAAGTTGATTCATACACATTAAGGGGTTTTGCTGTCAATTTGGATAGAGTGAAAGGGAAGCTGGTTTGCCCCTTTATCAACCTTTTCTACCTTCTTGGTGTACCCTTGCTTACAGTGGAATACACAGGAGTAACCCTAGTGTACAAGGTGAAAGGTTGATGTAGCCCAGCATCATCCCATCAGCCCATTTCCATCTGCAGACACTTGGAGAAGGACAGAATAAGCAGAAAAATGCTTCCCCAAAATGTTCTCCCAGCCTCCACACCTCTCAGCCTTCCCCTGAGCACCAGCCCCAAGAAAGTCTGTTCAGTCAAACCTCTAGTGGCTACACATGCTTTTGATGACCAAAGTCTAGCATATACCCGAGCCCCAGTAAAACCTTTTGAAACTGCATGCCGTGGTAAACCAGCATAAGACTCAAGAGCTGAAACTCATCAGCTTCTTCACAGCTCACTGTCCTGTCCTGCCAGCCCTCCCACCAGGCCAGTAACCTACAGCAGTCTCCTCATGAGAAAGTCATGCTGGTGAACAGGGCTCTGCAGAAAGGGCAGAGCCCCTTTGTCCCTTCCCAGCCCCCAGGCTGCATACGCCACCTCCACCCAAAAGACAACCTCACCAAGCCTGCAGGGGCACTAGTACCAGCAAAAGAAAATTGTACTTCTTGTGCTCTGTTAAAGATCCCCTTGCATGAAGCTTTTTTTGCCTTTTTTTCAGAAATGTTCCTGTACTTACTTATTTAAGGAAGCAAAACTTTTTTTTTGCTATTTTGAGAAATGCAGTTTTCACACTTCAGATGTCACTGTTCTTTCTGAGACTTTTTGGTTGACATTTCAAAAAGGTGTATTTTCATAATTTTTATTCCACATCTCTCCATCCCCATCATACCCTAACGCTTTGAAAACTCAAACAAAAAGCAATGCACCATAAGCAAAAGTTAACATTTACTGTTCACTTCTGCTTGTTCTGACAGATCTGTCAACCAGGGAGCTTTTCAGGTCTCTATTTTTTATGGTATGGCTAAGATCATACTTCCTCACCATAGTATATGCTGAGTTTTAATGTTAATTTTACTGTTCTTTCATTTCACTTTTTCAAACCACACCCATTTAAGCTTTTTAAGCATACTTAACCATACAAATGTACTAATTGTTGCTATTAGACCTAGCCTCTAAGAGGCTAAGTATACTGAATTACTACTTCAGACAGTAGTAGAAGCTGTTTCAAAACTCCTGAGGTCCTCAGTACGTAGAGAGATCAGATTTTATAGTATACAATAAAATTGTTGTTACACACCTACAGCATTCCCTCATGTGCACAGGTCCCTATTGACAGTATACAAGTCACAGTATTGCATGTTCTGCTGTAATGTCACAAGACATTACATTGGCTTTGCCTGCTGACAGACTACAGCCTCTGGGCAACTTTCATTAAAAAAATTAAAATTTTAAGAATAAAATAAAAATCAGCAACTCTTTCTCAACAATAATACCTACATGAGAAGTCTCTCATTCCGCTCTGCACACCACCTATGAAAGAGGTTTGTAGACAATGCCCGCTTTGACAGCTGCAGAATACAAGAGTTTATGAAAAACACTCTAATGCTATTTGGCACTGTATGCATAACCCCATTTCTGCTTTTTCCAGTTAGTCTTTACACAGTCTCTTCCTCAGATACAAAGTTAATTCTTGCCCCTGTAAAAGTTTAGCCTGAAAAACACTGAGCAAGCTCTTCAGCTTCAAGACGGAGCAGTCTTATAAGCGACCCTTTCTACCTTTATCTGTGAGCACAGGCGTTTTGAAAGTGTGTATCTGCCCTAACACATCCTTCAAAGGAGAGCAGTATCTCACCACACCAAAAGCCAAGTGACGGAGACTGCTATACTCCTCAGAGATACCTTTCAAGCCCCTCCTGCGGCAAGACACATGGGGATGGCTGATCAGTGTCCTTAACACAAGCTCACATGAAGCTCCAGACGTGGCCATGTACTCAGCCACACAAGGGACACAGGGTGTTCCCCAGCTTTGAAAGTAGATTACCACGTACAGCTACACGCTTGTTTACTTGACGGAGATCCATATTTAGACACGTATACAAGTGCATAATCCCGAGCTGTTTACTGGGACAAAAATCCCACTGAATGCAGTGGTTTTGTGTTTGTCTGTACAGCTGAGGACTAAACCCTTAAATCTCCTATAGTGCCTATTTGCACATTTCTAAATCATCAAATAAAAAAGAAAAGTGAACATGCCCATGTGACCATGGATCTCTCTGACACTTGGCTACATTCGGATTCAGAGAGCAGTGTGCCTTTCTAACACTGCTGATACAAGTACTAAGGCTCAATCCATCTATTTTGAACAAGAGTTCCTAAACCTCGTTACTCTATAAGCTGAGTAAATTTCTAACTGACTTTATAAGCCAAAACAACTTTTCTGAAATCATTTAAAGTTATTTACACAGGAGGGACAAATATTTTCTAAAAGAAACAGACTGTCCAGTCTTAACATTTCTCACTAACTGCTTCCATTTAGAGGGAAAATCCTTCTTTACTGACAGTGAACTGTGTTCTCTAGCTGGCTAAGCAATTCTCAGCCCATCACCTTTTGCAATTCTTATGCTTCTTCCCTAATCTTAGGATCAATACAGCATCAGTCTAATTCTATCATACAATTCATATTTGTATGGCTTATCCAGGACTCTGAACCCACCAGTGAGCAGCAAGCTTGGTACTGGCACATAAAGTGGCTTTTCTTCATCGTTGGTCAAAACGTGTTGAGGTCAACCCGGTTCACTTGGTAACCATGCTGCTAGAGCTGTATGGTCAAGCCCTACTAGGACCTCTGGCTTTGAATTCATCTGCCAAAAATGCAGTGTGTATCTATCTATTTTTATATACATATAAAGAACACCCCCCAGAAATGCTGGCATTCCCAATACTAAAACATGGTCTGCTAGATGTCAGTAGTATCATTATAATATTACTTTAACAATTCCCCAAGCATTATATTAGTTGGACTGTAGTAATTAAAATGTTGATCCTAAGAATACAAGGTAATAAACCACTTCTAAGTGACCACGAAAGCTGCCTCATAACACACATTAACCAGTAAAAGTTTATTTTCCATTAAATTAATCAGATTAAAAGACAATGTTGCGAGAAGTCATGTGTAGCCAGCATGAATTTTTCTATGTCAGTCACTACGACAACTGGATAACCCGGATTCATGGAAAAGATGACGTTATGACACAATTTAAACAGAATCTCACATAACTGTGATAACTAAATCAATTCTAATGTGTTCTCTTAGAATGATTCTTGTTTCTTCACAGTAGATAGCATTTAATTGAAAGACATACACACAAATCAGTACAGTCTATTGAGTAAGTTTACAAACATACTGAAGTGACTATTTTATAATCTCTACTCTTCAGCTTTTCAAAGCCATGCCAGGAACAGGGCTGCCAAAGTACATGAGTAACAGTTTGAAAACTACATTCAAAAGGGGGTTCTAGAAAGCATCATGTTAGACAAGCTTCTTTCTGAAAATGAGTTACTGACAAAGCTCTGTAATAACACTCAGTGTTGTATGCATAAATACATGTGCAAACACAAATATTTGGAAAATAATCAGCATAAATACAGAGACAGACACAAATTGCTATGAAATTCACTTTCAAAACACATATACAAATAATGCAGGCTAGTAAATGGTAAACATTAATAAATACACTTGCTTCAACAGGAATGCAAAACTAATGCATATTTTAACCACAGACAAATGCAGAAATTACTTGTGTGGAAGCATTAAAATTCAGCAGAATGAAAATATTATTTTCTGAAATTCCTATCATTAAATACTCTGGATACCTGGAATATGTTTTCAAGGCAAATGTGGGGACTGTCATTGCTAGTCACTACTAGCAATAATAAGAATTTCACAGTGCTCTGAAAATGTGCTTCCATTCATACACCATGTGCGGTGCCGCCTCTCCCATCCTTAATTAAAGCCTATATTTGTTACAGAAATCAGAGCAACCGCGGCACATGTTTCAGAGGTGCAGTCAATCTGAAGTCATGCCTCACGCTTATCTCGTCACAAGGCTGCAGCAATCAACTTTATTGCCTTCAGACATGTCGGCATTGACATACACCCCCGCTGCCGGCGGTTTCCCCGAGGAAGGGCGCTTCCATTGGCGTCACCACCGGGACACCTCCTGCCACTGACATGGCTCAGCTGCACGTTTGCAGGACTGGCCTTTTAAAAAGTCGACCGTATAAACTGGGCAGTGACCAGAATGAGCTGCAGTTATACAAGAAGCAAGGAAATATTATGCAAGACCACAGGAAGTCAGAGGAGACAGCATTCTGGGCAGGCCTGGCAAGGAGTCTGTGTGAACTTCAGCTAACAAGCAAAGCTCGGTCATTGGCGCCAAATTCAGCAGAGAACATTCCCAGTGCTGCAAAGGATAACACTCCCCATGCTTTTGCCAATGGGCTAAATTCCAGGACGCCATGTACCTGATGAAATGCAGATAAACCCGGGTCTTACTTTTCACCAAGTTTTCACTTCTTTTTAAAATTTGAGGCATATTTTAGGCTAACACTTGTTAAGTGGCAAATGGTTTGTTTTCATGGCTTTGCTAATAGATCACTTGTTCTTACACTCTCTGTAATTTCAACTACAATAAGTGACCTACAAAGAAAACATTTGGCTGAAGCCTCATTTTTTCCATGCATCTTGCCCATCTCTACCTCAAGGCTCTCTGCTAATAGGATATGTGAGGCTTATGGATTCCTTTTCCCTTGGCATTTTGGAATGACCTCAGAAAATGCACTTGGCACAAAAAGATGACACCCACTTTGCACATAACTACACTATTTTAGTCTGCTTCCACGTCAAAAGTAATTGTTTGGGGGTTGGCCTTTTCTTTCATTTCTGAGAATTACCTCACCCAGGTCCCACTTGGAGAAGAAATTCATTAAAACGCAGCAAAATTGTTTTCCAAAATGACTGAAAAAATTTGCCTTAATCTGGTAAACATTCATTATCTTGCAATGAGTTCAGAGAAGTTTTATGCTTTGTTCCAGGATTCACCTTTAAAACATCAATGATAAGATGTTGGAAGTGGAAATCCATTTTGAGGTTCACACACACATGCTGCCAAATAAGAAGCACAGCATGCAAAGTCTTACACAACACAAAACAATTACCAATTGTGATGAGAGTAGACAAAGCGTTCTCAAGAGAATCTATTTTATGTTTGTAATCACCCTCAAAAAACACACAATAGCGCTCTCCTTCCAGCAAATACATAATACAAACAAAACCCAAACAGTAGTACTGCCTTGACTGAGGGAAGTGATTCTGAGAAGTCTAAGAGATCTCAAGTAGATACTGATTGCCAACGCCAATGAACCAATTTTAAAAGTTTTCGTCATTTTCACTGCTTATGGGAACAGAAAACATACGCAACTCCTAACAAGAGATTCCTGCCTTCAACCCAGTTTGCACATGAAAAGGTTCCCACAACATACTGTTTTTGCAAAAATAATTAAACAAGCACTGCAACAACACAGGAAAGTGAAAATGTTAGTGGTGACAATGCCTTCATTGTTACTGCCAGTATAACAATGCCCAAAATTAATCATGACCCTGACAATCAACACCAAGGCACACACAGTTGGACCTCTCCAACCAAAACAGATCTTTCTACAGCCGGATTCAGAGTTATGGTTGCTGAGAAGTGCAGTTGTTTCTCCAGTTGAAGTCAGCAATTCCTGTCCAGCAGAAAGAAGTCCAGTTGCACTTCTCAGGGCCTGAGTCAAGCATACACTGGTGGTTTTCATGTGGCCAGTCTAAAATACCTCACAGTATCGAGTGTTAGTATTAATCATAGTTGCACAGCAGTTTCTTCATCCAAAACGAGTAAGGCCTAAGCACGCAGAAACACTCAGAAATTCCCAGGGTAAGGAACAACATTCTATCCATATCTATTTCTACTAAACAGCAAGGCAAATATCTCACAGTAAGTTTTTAAACACCACAAGGGTTAACTAGTGAACCACGCTACAAAAACAACAAGCTGTTTTTCCAACAAGGGCACCAGGAAAAACACATTTCTCCAGATTCTGCAGGCTCCTGGTGGATCCTGGTACCTGTGGCACAGCAAGCTGAAAGCCTGTAGCTGGCTGGCACCTGGACTTCTTCAGCCACAGAAGGCTCTCGTCTCTACAGGGGAAAGTGCTTGTGCTGCAATTTTCCCTTGAAGCCATCACAACACCTATTCCCAGGTATTTAATATTCTTGAGGTCTTTACAGTTCTGTCAGAAATGGAGACAGAGACACACTGAAAACATGTAAACCTTAAGAAAACAAGCTAGAAGAGGATAATTCATCTAATCACTGTCTCATCATTTGTTTAAATTTCTTTTGATTACTGCATTTCCAAGTAGTTCACCGAGCCAAAATCCTTCTCCAGACTTCCTATATGCAATTCATATTCAGCTACAACAAACTATAATATACGTACCATCACAAGCAGTAAAGAATTTACTTTCCTCAGAGTGGAGGGGGAGATGTTTTGACTCTCAACAGCAAGTACATCTCTAGGTTGAGGCCTTCCCTTCATTTTTCTTCAATACAGTGATTTCATATTCCACAGCTTCACTGTATGTCCTAAAACATCTCCTGGTATGAGAGCAAACTACTTTCAAAATAGAGTGCACTGAAATAGATTTGCCCACCAAATATTTCCTTCTTAGAAATGTGAATCAGAACTGACTTCCTATACAAGTAACAGTATAAGAACAGATGTTTACTCTGCTTTCCTCATATCTTACTGTTTGACCATTTAATTTGCTTAATCCACCAGCTAAGAGAAGTAGAACCCAAGTGAAACCATCATGAAACTCCCTTTTCAGAGGATAAAGGTTCATACCACACACAGCTGACATCATATTTTCCTCAAAGGTATTTTCACAAAGCCGTACCCAGAGGTCTCAGGCAGAAACTGAACCCCATTTTGATCAAAGTTCTAGACATTATGAAGCTGGAGGGTTTTTTGGTACAAAAGCCAGAGTACTTCATCTTTTAAATAAGGAACAAACAGAAACTAAGAAACCCTCCCAACAGGAGCACACAGCTCAACACACAAATGACTCGGTAAGCTCATTACACGGCTGTAACCTACCCGAAACGTAATACAACATGAAATCATTTTATGTTTGCAATGTATTCATCACATGACTCCTTCCAAAGGAATGCTCTATAATGACTTCACGTTGGCACGATTTCTTCTTAAAGGTTTTAACAGGTCAGGCAGCAGGCATTCTTCCTCTTTCACCTCTGCTCCACATTAGCCATCACTGCACCTTACTGTGACCTGCAATGCAGACTTTGCTCCCTGCTCACTTTATTCTCCAGGTTGAAAGAGCACTGAAAAGTCACTACTTTTTGAGTAAGCACCATTGGCTGTCATCCACCTCCTTTAGAATGAATTTTTTAAAAAGTGTCAGAAAGCAATAGTGGTGGTCACTGTGGTTCATTGCTTCATAATTGCCCTTAGAGAAGCTAAAATTTAGTTATACCATGCTTACAGTGACATTTAGTTTTGGGGGGCAGGAGATGTTGTCCTAAGATTTAGCAGGCAAAGGGAAAGAAGCGGTGCTATACAGGTAACACAGATTCTTTCATTATCTTCTTCAGGGCCTGAGCATACAGTACGCAAAGCCGCCAATAAAGGTTGGTATAAAATGTTAGGGGTTTCTCAGTGTTTCTTCTTTACACTGAAGAATGTGCCTGCTCCATCTTCAGGCCAACCCTGCCACTCATATGCAGGAGAAGCCTTAACTGAATGAAGATTCACAGGCTGTGTGAAGGAGGTTGTGAATGCTGACCTCTAAACCGATGTCACATGAACCCTGCATATCAGCACCGCTTTACTTTCTTACAGCTCTCAGTTCAAAGAAACTGAGAGCAAATGATTGCCGGCTGAAACCCTACTGAACTCCACATCTGCAGAAAAGACTGGTTTTGGTATGACAGTCAAACCCTCCTTTTCATTCTTATTGCCCTGTGGGTTGCTCACCTGCCTGCTCTGTGATGAAATCTGAAAGAATAAGGGGTTTTATCATCTCCCACATGCTTTCAGGGTGTTGCAATCCTTCGCCGCCGCCACCCCCCCATCTCCTCAATTGCTTGGGGCGGCTAAATTGCACACGGATCTTATATGACAGGAGGGACAAATTCAAAGGTGAAGCAAGCGAAGGCGTAGGTCACCCATCAGGACATGGGTGTAACCTACATATTGAGGAATAATACGGAGCAGTGCAGTAAAGAAAGCAATTAACCAGGCAATATAAGAGTGAGAGATAACCAAACTCCTTCCATTTGAGAACCCCCTGCTACAGTATTTTCAAGTTAGGTTTATCACACAAGCTTCTTGCCAACATATCTAGAGCATTGTCTTAGGCATAGAAAGTCCCTACCTTATAAAGTTTACAGTCTATTTTAAATAAATAAGACAGACAAAGGGTGGAAGGAAGGATATACTGCCATCCCAGTTTTCCAGACCGGGGATCGAGGATAACTACAGCGATCAGTCACACTGTCCAGGCTACATTACCAACCCAATGTCCCAAGCACCCAGCAAGACAAAGAGCCAGGCCAAGCAAGAACGGCTTTCAGGGAGTGTGTGGAGGGAAAAGGAGACAGGAGAAGCAGCTGCACAGGCAAGACCCACTTGCCGAAGCTGCTGTTCAGCAGCTAGGTCAGTTACCAGACACAGCTTTCACAGCCAGCTCTACTGAGAGTGGCGAACAAGTTCAAGAGATAGAATCCAAAACATGATTTTATTCAGCTTCACTACATTTTGGCCCAGGTCCTCATGCCAGAGAGGCTTTGTTCAGGCCAGTCGTGCAGTTGACAAACAAAAGTAGGGTTGGGGGGCTGGTTTTTCTTAAATGAGAAATAATGGCTGTTTCGAAACACCAGCATTATGTTTCCCTCAAGATATCTGCACTTGCTTCTATTTCATTTTCAAGCCAGCACATGCCTAAGTGAACAGGATAGTCCCCTTTTGTGAATCACTGGGAACATAAACTCGGCTTTGCTGTTACGTAAAAGCCAGTAGAAGTGTTAAGACAACTTGAGCACAGAAAGGATGTGACCATAAAAATGTTCCTCTGATTAGTAATGGCAATAAACACATCCTTCAAATCATTTACAGGGGAAAATCCAAGAACTAGATATATTAACACTAACTGATAATCTTACAGCTGCAGCACAAAAACAGCCCACCCGCAGCTGAACCAAGCTGTGTTCCCTCGGTCAAACAAGAAATCTTCCTCCTAATCACTCACATAAAAGTGTTGCATGAAGCAATAAAGGGGGTCAACACCCCCCAAACATCTTTCTTTCCTTAAAAGTGTAAGTAATACTATTTTGTTAAGACCAAGCATCATGATCTGTCTTGGCTAGATGGGGTATTGGTTTCCTCCTCTGCAAGCAAAAGTTATCCATCTCAAGTGCAAGAACTGGCAAATTCCAACTCTCTGCATTCTCTGAAATACAAGAGTCAGCTTAAAGGACAACGGGAAATGAGTCTTCCAGGTCAATATGGGGATAACTGGAAGAAGTAAACCATGAGCAACATTTGTCATGGATTTCCTTTGCAACAGAGAAGGAATGGGAAAATTCAGGGACAGATAAAAGCCAGCAGTAAGCAAAGCCCTGCTTCTCCTTCAAAGACAGCTCTTTCCTTCACATGAAGGCAACATCCACAGGCTATTCCAAAATGCTAACTCCTTCCCAAAGGCTCTCCCCCTTCAGCGAATTAGACAAATGCAGCTTTCCTAGAAGAAATTATCTAGCAGAAGCTGTACAGAAAAAATACCCTAAGCCTTTTCACCAATGTCCAACCTTCTCTCACAAGTTATGAAACACACCAGCGGCAACTGAGACCTTAAAAAATAAAAAATCCTGGAGTGGAGTATAGCTATAATTAGTCATCAGCTTTGTATTCCAGAGAAATACTGCCTAAGGAGCCATGGCATGATAAAGCCACTTAATGCCGAACTTCTTCTCACACATCTGTGTATGATGCTGACATTCCATAGATCATTCCAAAACCATTTTGGTTCTAAACTTCCCATCAGCTTTAACTCAATACCCTCCATAAATACCTAAGTCTGCAGATACAGTTATTGTCATCAGCTGATGACTATGTTATTTCATTATAATGGCATATGAAAATCTAACCAGCCACAACAAGACATATAATCTCAGAAGATACTCTGGTATTTGCAACAAGTTTTGGACATAAATTGTACAGACAGCTAAAAGCTTGGTACATTCCTGGAAACATTCCCCATTTAGAAATGTAGATATACAGAGTGGGGTGGTTTTTAAATGTCAAAGATCTTTGAAGTAGTGAGACAACAAGTACCCAATAACACCAAGAATTTACTGGCAGAGAGGGTGATACGATTGTGAAAGAAGGTACAGGCCTTATAGACCAACACCAGAACATCCCAAACACAATGGCTGAATAGGGTTACTTTGTAGTTTATCATACAAATGCAAGTGCAAATGACTACAACTGTGATACTAAGAGTTTAAGCACCTTTTTATGGTAGTAAATACCTTAGATATGCTAATGGTGAAACAAAATACAAGGAATGTTCTTTAAAGCTTCCACCACCTTTATAAAAACTTCCACCACCTTTATAAAAACTGCCTAATAACCATCTCACTTCATACTTCCTTCAAGCTTGTTACCAAAGTAAATATTTATCTTACGAGCACATGAATATATCTTAAAGGAAAAATACTATAGAGTAACTTTTGAACAACATTAGAAAACTTGCACCAAAATTATCAGCTCTTAATGGATTTTTCCCATGTAGATTAAAAAAGTTCATAAGGCATCTGACACTAAATTAGCACCAGCTTTCCCTTTTAAGAAGGGAAGAACAATAGGGTACATTTTTAAGATTTCATACAACCTATTCAGGCCATTGTATTTGCTTCTTAAACTGAAGTCATTCAACAAACCACCCTCTGTGTCCTAAGTTATATATATATATATATATAAAATAAGGATTCAGCAGCTGACTACCTAAAAAACCCACATGTACTGGACCAAAGGCGAATATCACCTTGGATAACTATATTTCAAGATATTATTACATCTGTTAGTTAAAGCAATAGCTTTTGTGGGAAAGGCAAACATTTCTCTCTCTCACCATACATAGGCAGGTTTTCAAGAACATGCCTTTTGAGAACAACTTAGAAATTCTGCAACATGCTGTTTTCATCTCTCCCATATTTTGTCTTTCTTGTTTGTCATATCAGGAGCCAGTGAGGTGGGCAGGGGTTATGGAGGGCCTTTATTGCTACGTTTTCAATTATACTACTGTCTTTAAAGAGCTGTTCACATAACCAAAGCTAGAGAAGACCTTTGCCATCATCAAGTCACACTTCCTGCCTAACCCAATCCAAAGACAACTGAGTATCTTCATCAGATCTGGTAACTTGTTTAAGCGATTGCAGTTTTTGAAAGATTGTGACTCTTTTGATTTCAAGGCCTCAAGTGATGAGGCCCTCATGGCTAGTGCAAAAAGGAGTACCTAATATCTTGGTTTAGCAGACAAAGATTTCTCCTGAAAGGAAGACAGGAACTTGACTGAGGTCAAGCCACCATGTATGTGTCCTGTGGATTTCAGTAAAACAAAGAAGATCTGGAAAAAAGCCCAATTGAGTCAAACACCAGAAAAGAAAGGAGGGAAGGAGGGAAAAAAGAAAAAAAAATCTTTACATTAAAAAGAGACTAATAATTACCTAAGTCTCATTCAAATGAAATTTAAAACATCTGATTTTCAATTAACAATGTAGGGCAACACAGGAAAGCGTATAAAAATGAATCCAAATCTAAAATGTTTCACCAATCTCCAAATGTTTTGACAATTTCTCAATCCAATCCCTTCATTTTAGCTGTACAGCTAAAACTAGAACACTAGCTCGTTTCCTTGTGCTCTGGAAAATTATTTTCCAAGAAAATATTTATTTTTGCAGAAAATATTCAGTCTACCAACTGCATCTGCAGCTCAGTAACCCATTGTTCAAAACTTGCACCTTATATCTTACCTTCATTTACCTAACTCTAACTAAATGTATTTTTATATATTAGATAATGTGTAATAAATATTTACAGTAGATTAAGTTCATGTTTCAGTGGTTCCAAACAGTTTCTAAATGATCCTGGTAATCTTACTGCACATATACCTTCAGACAGACTGTTTGCTATCAAGTGCCATAAGTCACACCCACATGATTCATCCATTAGGAGAGCTCCTCAATTACAAAAACCCAAAAAACAACCAAAACCCAAAGCAACAACAAAAAAAAACCCCACAGCAAAACCAAACAAAGCCCACCACGCACAACCCTACCCATATCGCTTCTAATTTTAGCTTTTCCTTAGATAACACAATTTCCTGAAAGAGAAGGAGACTGCTCACATTGCTCTAGCTCCAAAATGTTACTGTAAAAGTATTGTTAATTGTAGAAGTAGTTGAACACATAGTATTTCATATTCAAACATAAAGGGATGTTGCAGTGCTTCAGCCTTCTGTTCTGCTTGGGATGCAGGGAAGGAGATGAAAGCAACAGGGCATGACTAATTTTGGAGGGGGGGGGGAATGAGGCAGGCAAGAGAGTGCACTCTGCACTCATGAGTTTTCTATAGGGATAAAAAAAAAAAAGAGTAAGGCAACCCACTAGTCCTAAGGCCAGGCATTCACCTGTATCTCCCACGGCTGTGGCTACGGCTCTAGCTTCCAGGGGTAGCCTCCAGGCCAAAAGCAACAAGATATCCAAACCTTAAACTGGTTGTGGGCACTGCAGAAAGCAGATTTTTTTTTAATTCAAAGAAACTTCAGGTAGGTCTGACAGTAGCCCAGATAAATAAGAAATAGAATCATCTGCCCACCACCTATTGCATAAATACATCCGTCATTTTACAGATCTGAAGGTCTGAAGCAGATACTTGTGGAAGAATCATCATTCTGTTAAGCTTACTTTTATTTTGGTACACTGCAAAATAAGCACTCATTTATAGAGAAAATGGTGACCTAATCACCATTACACCTAGCTGGGCAAAAATAGCTGAGGAGATGTATTTGTTGCTTCGAGTTATCTTAAGATCATGGCAGGACAATGACTGTTAAACTTATATAGTAAAAAACCAAGCAAACAAATCCCAACCAAATCCCTTAAATGGCCATAGTCAGTCGTTCTCTCCCTCACAATCCTGCTTTACAACCTGTCCAAATTCTAGCCTGGAGGCTTCATTCATGCAGGTCACAGCTGGGATTTAGGGACATGCCTCAAGAAGTAAGGACCAGAGGAGCAGCCAGGCTAAACCAAGATGCAGTTTGAGATACATTTCTTTTTGGAAACACCAATAAGTTGTTGAAATCTCTTTGGAAAACAGTTTGGTCTCATGGATACTCCACAAATGCTTGAGATTAAAACATATGCTACTTAATGTTTGCTTGAAAGCAAATCACTGTTTAAATACATACACAGCAGAATGAAAGAAGCTTGGGGGATAGTTCAACATATTTGTATTAGCAATGAAAACCACTAAGGAGCTGTATTGTCCTGGTTTTGTCCCACTTGAGAGCAGGATCAAAATAACAAAGTGTTTTTTCCTCCTGCCCAGATGCACAGAACTTGTTCGTAAAGCTGTAATAAGCCAGTATTAATCGTGCACCCACAGGCTAACATAAAGCATGTGTAAAGTTTCTGAATTTTTCAGACAATCTTCTTGGAGGCAACACCCTAAACATTCCCCTAAATCAAAGAAACCTGCTGATTCCACATATTAGCACACAGAGGAAGGGTCAAGACCAGGGCACATCTTCAACTGAAGATCAGACATAAAAATTCAACTAAAGCAACTTTGCTTCTAGTCTGGCAACACATTTGATGAGTTTCCATAGAATAGAATATTTAATATTTGCTGTATCATGTAATGCAATGGACAGAGAAGCATAATGGAGATGCTATCCAACCCCAAACTCTTTGTAATAACAGTCAAGTAAATTAAATTAAAAGTCTAACTGTTTTCAGGCCTAAATATGCCCATTTAATCAGAATTTATTATGGTAGATTTTGTTTCAGCTAAATTTTCTAAGCCTAAATAAAGTCACAGAGGAAAGAACCAAAATCATAATTAGATTTGAGCTCAAGAAGTAAAGAGCATAATTAAATGAGTTACTTGGGAACACTATTTATCAGCCAATTGGCTTACTGTACTTCAATAAGCTACTTTCCAAATGCACGGTAAAATAGTTTTCCATTTTACATACTTCAGGAGTCTTCATGAAAAGTAGCTCTGTAAATTTAAGAAAGAAGTTAGTCTTTCTTAAATAAACAGTCAAGATTTTTATCCTCAGCCTTTATTATACTGCCTTTTAAGCAAATGGAGCACAAGAACGATAAACGAGAAAAAAACCTGCCAGTTGCATAATATCCATACTTGCACTTTCTCTTAACTTAAAAGAAGTGTTGTCTCAACCTTGTGCCAGCTACTAGGAGTAAATTTATAACTAATAAGATATATATGCCACTGAATATGAATATTGGAGTAATTAACACAATAGCATTTCACAAATAGTTTTAGAGGAATAAATCCATTTCATGCATCTAAATTATTTTTAAATACAACGTGCCTTTTTTGTATTGCTCATTCCCTTACTCTAATGTTTATCCTATTTCTCAGTTTTCAAGAAATACCCATTTGAAAACAATAGCAAAAAGTTCAATGCTTGAAGTTTTCTTCCCCCACCACACCTAGCAGCAGCTCCCTGCTTGGAACCTGAAAACTAAAATCCTTAACATTTATGAATCCATCATAGTAAGAAATATTATAGAAAGACAGAAGGATGCATTATTGATACTCATGATGGGTCTCCTGAATTTTGCAGTATAAACAAAAAACTTGTATTAGTGGAGTACCTCCAATATGCAAGGCATTCCCAATGACCCACACAAGATATACATGACAGAAGATGACTGATATTAGAAAATGAAGAGAAAGGGATATGACACAGAAAGGTGCTGTATACCAAGGGGTGATGGATTTTTAATTTACTCTAGGTGCTAAACACAAGCAGAGCAAGCCCCTGGAGCACCCCGGTGAAACACGAATCCTCAAAAACTTCGGGAGGATGGTACACACTGGGAAGCACTCACATTGTACACAATTTCCACAGCAAAATCCATTCAGCCTTCATTATGCTCAAATATTAAGCTAAAATGCTTTGATTCTATATAGATCAAGCCACAGGAGTTGGGCAAGAGAAATAAAGTGTTCACAAGTAGGCCAGGTTGCCAAGTCAGAGCATGGCCCAAACTCTGCTGCGTGCCATTGCAGGCAAAGGGAGACATGGGGGCAGGAACGTAGCCTGACGTTCCTCATTCCTGTATCCTTGGGCCACCCTCTGGTAGAAAAGCCCTCTCCACATCTGTAGAAATGCAGAAAGGGCAGTGAATGCAGAAAGCAGAAGGGGTGAAACCAAAGTATGATAAGTATGACCGGCCAGGATCATTCAAGATGACCTGCAAGCAATGAAGTGTCTGTATTTGTGGTGCTGAAACATTAAGATCAAATTGCTTATTGTTAACATGCCCTAAGCACATGTTAAACAGCCAATTTCAACTTATTGATCACCAGGAATTCAGGAAATTACAGCTCCTTCTGATAACTCCAAATAAGAAAAACTGCAGGGGCAGATGTTGACATAGGAGCAAACAAAGTAAATTAAATATGTGGGCTATGCACAGGAAGATGTTGAGCAATAACAAATCTTGAACAATTTTTTTACGAAGTTGAGTAATCTATGAAAAAAATCTGCAAAGGAAAGTGTTCAAAGCTCAATAATTATAAGCTGAAATGCATAAAGTGAGGTTTACAAGAGCATAAGGAACAACCTATATTGGCAAGAGAATGGACGAGATCGTCTATTCCACCACAGTCACAGAATAACAGGCAATAGGTAATATACCTGGCAACAGGGACATAGGTTAAAACAGAAAATATACTAGGTAGAACAAAACTGAGACGGTACACTTCCTGAAAATTGCAGTTTAACACCTTGGCACATCCAAATGCTCCCATTTCCTGGCATCCAAATTACATCCATTAAGAGTAAACTACTACCTGAGCTCTGGAGAGCTGTGCCATCAGGATGGTTTCCTCATCCTGAGGAGGAACGGCCAAGAGTGACCTCAGCTTGGCAGAGCTATTCTCCTGACAGAAAGGTCAGTGAAAATTGAGGCACAAAGTGTCTCATTAGAGGGGCTCAACATCAAATAAAGCCCAAAGTGAAAGGATAATTGAAAACAGTCAATTACCTAGACAATAACTGGGAGCAATCCTGTTTCTTTACTATCTGGACCAGAAGACCTTAAACACATTAATATAACACTACATAGTTAGGATCACAAAACAGTACTGTATGGGGACCACTAGCACAGAAACACCCTGAGCTGCAAAACTGGTTTATTTTTCATACAACTGGAAAACAAGCACTGAAATCCCCAAGTAACAAAACAACTGAAAAGGTGAAGCCAAATGACATGTCCTTCTCAGCCATACTTAACTTGTCCCGAGCCTGGTTTCAAACCTCAAACATACGCTGCTGTCCATCCAGAACAGTTAGTTTAACATACCATCCTTTCCTAACAAAATAACCATATTCTGCAAACAATCAAAAAAACATGATGATTAAATAATTAAAAAACACACCAAGATATTCTACCATACTGCTCTAATTACATTGAGACCTATGTACTATTTGTCATTGTACTTCACAGTGATCATAGATATTTCCTCCTTAGCTCTTACTATTTTGCTAAAATGTGTTATACCCTTTTATTCCTCCTCTTCCCAGTTTCTAATTACTGGCATTCTAAGAAAGTATTTATTACCGTGTAGATAATGATTTTTTTAAAAAGTAAGTTAAAAGAATAATCATATTAATCTCAGCTCTGTATCTTGGACTAACTCTAAATGTGGGAAATCAGTTTCTTGAAAGTGCTGTAACATTGGTTCCAAATAAAGCAACTGCTCTTTTCTATTGACAAACAGAGCTTTGAATGAGAACCTGAGGATGCTCTTCAAATTAAATGGATTATTAAGAGAATCAAATATTATCTTCCATAGAGCATTTATTTAATAGTAAAGAGAACTGTTCCTCTAAACATATGTTCCAGAGTTGCCTGGAAATCTGGTAAACCAGATTACCCATAACACCCCCACCACCTTTTCTCTGTGAAACTGATTTATAAATGCCATTAGCAAGTCAGGTTAAGAGTTCCTAGCTACATATCTGGATAGAGATCAACCAAATAATACAACAACTGTTGAACTCAAGGCAATAAACCTATTCTATAATAGTACTGGAAAATTAAGAAAGAAAAACATCTTGCTTCAATAGGCTACATAGGGTATGTTCCCATTAGGGACATCCACATGCACACTGACAGGGAGGCACAAGCGAGCTGTCTGAAATCCCTCTGAAATCCCTCGTATGACACTCTCCCAGTTCTTTCACAAACACTAATTTACGCAACAATCCCATGAGCCACATAATAACTAGCCTACTTCTGAGAGAAACAGAAAAACTGTCACTGAATGCCACAATACTTAAAATCAGTGACAGGATCAGGATTAGGGTTCAGACTTCAGTCCCATGAAGTTTGTGTCATATTTCCACAAAGCACCTCAGTGTACTGTCCTACAAGATTAGACAGCATTAGATCCCTCACTGTGCTTGAAAACGAGAGGTTAAAACTGAAGAGATTAAGAATGCCCCATTAAAATGAGGTGATACAATGAATGCAATGTATTTCCAATATGTACACTACTTCATTCTTATCATTTGTTATAAACTATAACACATTTTTATAACTACACACTGTGTAGTTATATAGTAATATGTGTAGTTTTATATCACACTGTGGTAGAATTTTTTATTCTCTTTTTCAACATAGGAAGACACAAAATGTGTGTATATTTTATACCCTGCACAGAAGATTGATACCTAGAACAAAATACACTTGAGGCAATTGTTTAACCTTAACACATTAATGTTTGATAAACTGAGGAAAACAGAACTACATGGAAAATGTATGATTTATACTACACTACCTCCCCTATTACATTGTCATAGAGTGACTCAGTAAAAAAGAAGCTATTACAAAAATAAAAAACCAGTGTTTAAAGTTTACTGCATCATCGACTGGATAGAATGCATAACAACACAAAATTCTTAGTCTGTAAATCACATAGTTTATGAACAGAATCTATAGCCAGAACAGTAACCTGTGCTGATAATGAAGTCATTCTTGTGACTGCCTGCTATACAAAACAGACTGAATAAATATGCTGGTATGAGACTTCATGGACCTTTATTCCCTTGCTTAGCTTTCCCTATCTCAGCGCCCTCGCTCATCCACAGGGAATGTTTATAGCTTTGGAGCAACAAGTAGATACTTCACTTAATCTCCACCTATAACTTCTGCGTTACGGATTGTTGAGTTTTATTTTGACGGTCGTTCTGAAGAACCAGGAGGAAAACGCGCTCTTTAACGCAAGTACGAAACAACTAGTACGTTATTTTGATTCCCTCTGAAAGAGTCGTTATGGCAGTGTGGGAATGCCTAGATTTACATCCTTCTCAAAGGGCAGCGACAGACGAAGCGCTGGGCAGTCCTGGAGCTCTCGGCCTTGCGGGAAAACCCGCTGACAGCTGAGGCGCTCCACGAACCACGGGAGATGCGAGTTCTCCGCGCACCGCGTCCAGCGTCTCGGGCTGGAGCGAGGGGGTGTCAAAACCCAGTAGCTTTATACAACTTGTAAGTGTTTACAAAGCCTGTCAATTACATCCACACGACGTCAATTATGAAACACGTTTTGCTAAGGGTGCTGCTACCTTCAAAACCCCCGTCCTCAGCTGGAAAACCAACTTCCTAATAACTCAGTCCTCGCGGGTATCAAGCCCTGCCACAGCGTACACTAACTACAGTCATCCCGCACCGGCAGGCTGGCCCCTGCGCCTGCCAGGTGCACCCTTGCCCGCAGCCTCC